>NC_046660.1:44124376-44141884 GCF_010883055.1 Belonocnema kinseyi
TCACTTTTCGCGATTTTCTGCCTTTTTATCGCCGTATGGTGGGTTGAAATTTTTGTAAAAAAAAATCAAAACATGGTTTTCGATGTATTTTTTCCCGTAGAATTCGATTCTGAAGTCAAAAAGATAAAAATTTTCTTTATTTTTTTATTTAAAAAAAAACATGAAAAAACCGTAAAAAATGAGGTTTTTCGAGCAAAACCTCATAAAAAAGTAGCTGGACCCTACTTTTTATTGCAAATTCAGATTCAGCGTCGAAAAATACATAAGAATATATAGGTCTGGTCAATTGCACAGACACTTTTGTTTTTTTTGTGGGCCTGTGTAATTATTGCAGGAGAGTCGAGATAGAGAACCTGATCGTTTCGATTCATTCTAATAAGTTAATAAACTACTCTATCTTCTAAAAGAATGTTGGGATCACTCAAGTGAGAAATTATTGCGCAATGTTTGTTTCTGTTATAAAATTCACGACAATGGGCTCTGTCAGACTCACTTAAATTAACTGATACTATTCTTCAAATTTCTTTCAAAACAGGTGCAAGGATTCCGCACAGCCATCCCTCCACTAAATAGAGTGCAAAGGTGTAACGCAAATTATTGCTCGAATTAAATCAAAAGTTCGGAGCTAACAATTGAAAACTTATTCGCACAGCGAGGTTTCCATCGATTAGGATACAGTACAAAGCTATCACGAGATAAATCTTTTCTTGACTCCCATTTTACTTAAAGAATTTACTTTCAGAAAACAACTCAAAATTATTTACTCTTGGATTCTAAAATTGACATTCAATTCTGCACAGCGAGGTCTTCACGAAATGAAGTACAAAGCTGTGGCAAAATCAAACGTCAACTTATGCTTATTTAATGACCAAATTATTTAATGAATTTCACTGAAATAAAAGAGAAAAACCCGCGTTAAACGTTCTGAACATTAAAAAACTTTTTAAATTTAGGATTGATTTTGCTTTCCTATAAATCGTTGTTACATGACGTATCTCCCTGCTTGATATCCTCTGAACGCAGGAAGAACCCCAAACGTAGTTCACGCTCGTTCAAAATTCGCGCAATCTTTTTCAAGCGCGAGTTGATACTTGGATTTAAAATTCACCGTTGAGTCAGCAACGTATGAGGTTAGGATTTGTAAGGGTTTCTGTAATCCTTCATTTTACAATCATGAATATAATCTATAATTTTTGGGTTCATACTGGCCGTCTCAAGATCTCATGATGTAACGTGAATACAAAAAAATACAGAACTAAGAAGTTATACTTGCTTTTCATTAATTACAACAATTATATCTCATGATTAACGTATACAAAGAATTCTCCATACGAAAAAGCATTTAATGCCGATACACTTCCATTCTTTTAGGGCCCTACTTCCTGAACGAAATGGCAAAATATTCTATAGATTTTTATAGAACCTCTATATTCTGATATTCTATATTCTCTTAGTTAAATAAATCATATAGAATGTTTAACCTTTAAGCTAAATTGTCTGATCGATACCTCATGATAAGGCATACGTGCATAATTTGCTCATTTGAATTTATATATTCTCAAGTTTGGAATAATGAACTTCTTTTAAATCACTCAGCTCGTTTGATAGCACAGTAATGAATCTGTACCCCTAATAGAAAGTAAACCTAAAAAATTAACTTAATGCTAAAAATACCTTAAGAAAGAATAAATAGTCTGTTTTTTTTGTAGAATTGAGTTTACAGTCTAAATTCTTATCTAATGGCGAAGCTCTTCCTGGTTTTCTTCGCGGAACACCATCTGATGCTCCTGACATGTCTACTCCTCTTGGCACATCTCATTCTCCTGGCAGGTCTGTTTCTCATGGTGAGTCTTCAATTCGTGCCCGATCCAGGTCTCCTCCTCGCAGACATCGTTCCATACTCCCAATTGGGTTTGAACGTCAGGAAATTAAATTTATTAGGCTTGTTCTCCGTACGAATCCGTGCCAAGTATTTGAAATTCAGAGATACACTTTCCCTGTCAATGAACTAATTGAATTTAGGACAAACGTGGTTCTAGTGTGCCGTTTCCAACCGAAAAGCAGAATGTTTTAACAACATCTGCTGGTGAGATCGTGGCAATATTGGAGCAATGCAAACTTCGTGAAATATACACGCGTATACATCGCGCCTAGAAACGGGTAAGAGTAAAATATAATGTTGTTTTTTATCTAAACATACTTGCATATTTCCGAGTATGAAATAAATTCTCTATCTTTTTTTATGCAACATCTGAGATACCGTAGGGGTCAAATATTGGCCCAATAGGCATATTCTAACATCTTGAATTGGCATATTCTAGCATCTTGAATTTGTTTCAATTATCTCATCTCCATTTCATATCATGCATAAAATAAAATATAGCGAGACAGAAATGGGTTTCTTTGCTTTCTTATTTACTATCAATATAAGTAAATAAATGTAATAGTTCAAAATGCATTAAATTTATCATTAATATTATTATACCATTATGCGATATACCGTTCGGGGTAACCGTGACTCACTCGGTTCTGGCCGAGGATCAGAGAGTTTATATGAGAAATACATTCCAATAATTTTTTCCTCGGTCTGCTCCTGGGCATTTAATATACCTCGATCTGCTTGTTTGATGAATCTTCCATCTTCCATTCTCTCAACATGCCCAAAACATCTCAATAAATATCTTTGACACTTGTCAAATAGTCTCACCTACATCAAATTCTTTGAGGATTCTGTCTTTAATTGTATATCGTACTTTTAACTTTACCTGGTATATTTTTACTTATGACAATGAATTCGTCACTACTGATAAGTCCAGTACCCTAGTTTATGCTTCTGTCCATCTCTCTATCTATCTTTTTGGCATGAGCAAATAAGCTATTAAGATATACATACTTATTAACTTGTTTTATTCTGCCATCGTTGAAGGCAATGTTGCATATACAGTTTTTTCAACATTTCCTTAAAAAATACAAGTATAATTTCAACTTGCAAGCATTCTAAGTCGAACTAACCTAATAAAGCCATTAAATTAGATATGATTTTAAATTGAAATATTGAAAATATACGGAAACAAGAAAGAAGCAAGACTTTTCGAGTTATGATCTGCATTTGAGGCATCAATACGAAGAAACTGACACCATGCAAAACACCATTCGCTTTCGGTAAAAATCACAATGCTGATGCTAACATTGATTTAGACAAGCTGTTTTTGAATTTTAATTTCATATAACCCAAAAACTAAACAGATGTATTAGCATTAATACTATACTTTTTACATCAAGTTTTCTTCAAACAAATTTAATTAAAGAAATTTATATGTGACATATTATAGTTTTCCGCAGTTTCCTGAGGCAGAACCTGATAACCCGAATTGGATACTCAATCGGTCCCCAACGTCGGCCTGATTACTTTGATTTTCAAAGCCATTTTTTTAACTTATGTTAATATTTATTTTATTTAAACTCTAAAATATATAGAATTGTATTCCTTGTATAATACAAGAGAGATGACCATGACCACACTTTTTTTAATTTTAGGCTCTTCACTGAAGACTGTGAGGTCTTTTAGTTATTCGGTCTGCACAGGACGTCAATGAACATAATGCGATGCTGCTAACTAAGGCGACATTATTCATTGATTAAATAGAGTAAGTAAGATCTTTCAATGTACCAAATAATTCCAGATAAATCAGTGATCACCCTCAGCAAAGCACAATTAGTATATGATCCTGGTAACTAAGGCAAGATTAGTCTGTTATCCAGCTTACTACGGTAAAATCAGTCATTATTCCGGGAAACTTAAGCAAAATGAATTCGTGACCCAACTAAACAAGGCAACATTAATCAGTCTAAAAACCATGGTCAGTCAGTCCATGATGCGAATATCTGAAGAAAGATTAGTCAAGAATCCGGCCAACTAATGCAAAATCAGTGGATGAGCCAACCAAATGGATCAGTGACTGATCTTTAATTATAAGATAGGATCATTGACTGGTCCTGTCCTTGTTTGGAGTTTCCTTTATTAATCTACCCTTAGGTGGCGCGATTCCTGACTAATCTTTCCTGAGTTAATCGGACCACTGACTGCCCTTCTCTTCGTTTTTTGGATCTAGCTGATCGTTCCTTAGTTTTCTGGTGAGCTGAATCACGGCATGATCCTGGCTTAGTTGGCTGGATCTCTGATCCATTTTTTTATTTGTTTAGTTCTTGGCATATTAATTAAATTTAAATATTTTTCTATTGAAATTTATGAAAGTTTCAAAAATTTGACAAAATTGTAAATTACAAATTATTTATTAAAAACATTATTTGTAACTGTCGATTTTCAATCTAAAACAGGCCAAAATCAACCAGCAAAAAATCATTTTCAACCAAAGAGTCGAATTTTCAACCAAAGAAAGTTAAATTTTCAAAAAGATAGGTGCATTTTAAACTAAGAGGATGTAACTTCAACAAAGTTACTAAAATAATCACCTGATAATATAATTTTTAATATTATAATGAGACTAGAGCTGAGTGAGTTACGCTTAGTCTGAGTGATTCGGTTAATGGTATAATGTTAATGAAAAGTAGTTAATTTTTTACCCCAAAAAGACGAATGTTGAACGAAGCAGTTGAATTTTTATTCCCAGAAATTAATTAAGATTCTGTGAAATTCCATTAATTGTGATGAACTTTACTCAAATCTCTTAAATAGATTGAAATCTTTTAAAATTTTTTGAATATTGTGAAATCAAAGAAACTTCGAAAGATGTGACGTTCATGAACCGCTGAATAAATCAAAGTAGAGCTACTCTTGTTATTAGCAAATAAAAGTAAATTGCAAACACCATTTTACAATATAAATAATTCGCATTAACATTATTTCATAATAAGGTTTTATAATAATACAGAATATAAAAAAGGAAGGACAATTATAGCGTATTTTGCAAAATTCATATCAGTTGTTCGGAAATTTAAATAGGAAAACCTAATATTTTCTCTGATAGGACTTTAATGAAATGTAAATATCTTATAAGCAAAAGCGATGATCTAATAATCTTTTAGATAATGAATATATGGTATATGCATTATATAATCCAAGAAAGTACTAGAATTCTCATTTTTACAGTGTTAGTCAAACTTTTTAATAATAATACATTAATATATCTGTCCTTCAATTAGAAAAGATGAGGATTCTTTTTACTGTTTGTATATCCCTGGATGTTATCCTTAGTTATGTTGGTAAATATAATTATATAATATATATCTACAACTTTAAGTACATGTTTGAAGCTTGCGGCAAATCAGAATAATTGCTATTCAATCTTCATTATATCCCAATTGCTATTGCCAAGAAAAATCTATTCGAGTTTGTTCAAAATATGTACGGATTTAATCTAAATTTATTTCGGGGAATCCAGAAATGTGTTCGGTAAAAGTTCGATTTTAAAAAGATTCCCTAATGATATGGAATTTTTACGAATTTTGAAAATGCAAAGTACACTGCGTCCGCCTATGGTACCGGAAAACTGTGAACTTCTTTGAACTTTAAAATTGTACACTGCCGACTAAACCAGACGATTCCGTAGACGTGTACGATCAGCATGCGTATACAGTTAAGTTGGTTCCATCTCTGCACGTTTACGTACATTTACATACATTTCCACACAATTCAGAGAAATTTAACTGGACATTATGGAAAACTGTTACTAGGTTTTCTGGTTGAACTTCTTGAGGATGCACAGGATTCTGATCAAAATCCCTCGAACTAAAATTTGTTGGGATATTCAAAGTACTGTGGCTCTTTGAATTTTGATAACATTATGAAACATTTTGGTAGAACTTTTCCGATAAAGCTTATTTTGCAAGAAGAAAACTTTACGTGAAAAAAGGCATGACAAAAGCTTTCACAACTTTTGGGTATGCCTATAATCCTGTTTAAAATTAAAAATTCTTTTTAGGTTACTTCACCAGCAATCGATGTTATACGAGTACATAGAATATCTATTATTGTGAAAAGCTAACCCGTGTAGAAATAGCCCGGTTTGACCCGACCAGAAGAAGATTTCTGGCCAGAATCTGACCAGGTCAAACCGGGATAATATTTTGCTAATTTCCCGGCCGGGATCTGAACGAGTTCCCACCGGGACCCAGTCGGGCCAAAAACGGTGCATAATAGAAGTATCATAACCTTAAAAACATCTTAAGAAATATCCACAAACGACTGCCGTAATTGGGTCGTTTGTAAATATCTGACAGGCCAAAGACCAATTTTTTGTGTTTTAGGTGTTTTTTATCAATCATAAAAAAAAATTAAACTAATTTTAATTATATGGTTTCCCACTTTTGTTTCTGCGGTTCCCAGACTTGCCCTGACTGCCAAATCGTTGACCAACTTCTTTTTTATTTTCAAACATAGTTTCCCACTGAAATTATACTTATTTTTTTGTGATACGATTTTTGCTTATTTTTAATGTATTTATAGATTATCTTGAATAAGCAAAAAACGTAATAAGAAGAGAAATAACTTCTTTGGAACGAGGTTTTGAATTACGTTATCATGCTTGCACGTAATAACGATTCGGCGACTTCCGGAGTCTTTAATGCTAAAAACGGAGTAAAACGTCTATGGACGCCAGGTTATCCATTAGGAAATTTGTTAAATTTCACAAAATCGTATCCAATTTTCTGGAGCAAGCGGATATTTTTAAAGGTAAGTGAATTAGTTTGTTAATAAGTAAACATTATTAATATTCTACAACGTTAATCTTAAACCAATTTTCTAAACTGGTTTCACAGGTTAGGATGTCACGTGAAATCCCTGAAATTTATTTTATCTCTTGTAAAAAAACCTATGCAAACTAAGTTACGCTTAAGGTAAATTTGTTATTCAATTTAACTTTAATTTCTTACAATGCAATTTCTTACAGAAACTTAAGAATCATAACCTATATTTTAGTACTTACATTGAATCAATGTTTGTAGTCAATATATTTATTATTATGAATGCAGTTCTTAAATTGAAATTCCAACATCTGTTTACAGGGGGAAATAAGTGCTGACAAAGATTCTTATCTCTATCAGTTGGTAGAATATGTTCGCTGTGATAAAAATCTCCAGTAAAATGCGACCCAGGAGCCCAGTCAAAAACCGGTCTGATTCCGACCGGGTTACCCCAGAATCCGACCGGGCAGCCTGTCCAGATTCCGGATACAAGCAGGGCAACCCTGCCGGCATCCGGCCCGAACCCGGACATAATTTCTACACGGGAATAATCTTAATAAATTAAGATTAGGTTTCAGATTTCTACATGGTATATGTTTGGAGATTTTTAACCGCAAAGGATATTTGAAAAAACTTTTCAGGCGCCTCCCCCCAACATATCGTAATACGAATAGAAGCCTCAAAAGTAAAAAATTAATTTGATAAAATCATTAATATAAAATTGGATTCTTCTTAACAATTTTTTTAATTTTTAAAAACTTAGAAAACAATTGTTCTGTCAAAAAATCATTTCAAAATTATTATCGTAAAAAATAACGGATGATTTAAAAAAAATAATTTTTAAATTGTTTGAACAACTTGTTTAAAAATGCAAGACACGGAAAAACTATGTAAGCTAAAAAAGTGGTATTTTTAAAATCAATTAGACTCTATAAAAAAGAAAAAATATCTAACGTTTATACAATCACTTTTAAAGAAATACGACTAACAAATATTTTTATCTTTGGCAACACAAAAATTAATCAAAAATTATTTTTTAAAGTCTTATAATGAAATAAGTATCAGAATAGAGTTTCAGCTAATTTCGCTAATTTCTTATTCTGCTAATCAGCTTTCTGGCATCATTTAAAGAAATTTAAGCAAACCGTTGCATTCTATTCTGCAAATATAAGTCAATAGTGTGGGCCAGAACTTTCTCCCATGTTCTGCACGAGAAAAATAAAGTTTAAGTTTAAACAAATCAATTTAAAAAATTCTAAAAGGATCCCATAGCACTATTTTGGAAAAGGTAGGTAATTATACATTCACTGTAAAATCGAAATCACAATTGAAAGACAAAAAAACGTACAATTTTTTTTTCTTCAGTAAACTGTATTGTAAGATTCCGACTAAATAATAAATATACAATTTACACTTTATAGGTTGATTGTTCTCGAAATTCTGTACTAAATGAGCCAATTTGTACATTCTTCAAGTAGATATTGCAAAATAGTGTAAATTTCAATGTTTTCTTAAATCTTGAATACGTTCCGAAATCGTGAATTGCAAGAACTTGAATTTGTAACAAACAGTTGGAAAAATTGCAATTTTCATTGTGGTAGCAACAATTTGTTTGTAGAATATATGAAACATATGATCATGAATTTTTTTATGAAATTTCCTCAAAATATATATTTATTTACTTTTTATTCTTTTTGCCTACACATAAGATATTTATACAAATAAGCTGCTGTAATATGGTGGAAAAATATCTTCGAAACGAGCGCAAGAACATTAAAAAATGTTGATTATTTCGGAAGTTATCAAACATTTAAGAAAACATTCAAATTTACACTATTTTTGCAAAGCTACTTAAGAATATACGAATTGGCTTCATCACGGGCTCATTTTATACCGAATTTTGAGAGCCATCAACCCTTTAAAGAAAATTTTTTTAGCTTCGTCATAATTAAATTTAAGAGAACCCAATCGATTTCCATCAGATCAAAAAATCTTTTTGGTTATTGAATCAATTTGGAACTATGTGGATGAAAAAAAATGAACTATAAAAACCGATTTTCCAATTATTATGTATTACTACAGTTTTCTTATTCTTCTATAAAATGTATTAATATTGTCTATGAATATTATAAGTAAATCGTTTCGTCTCGAATCAAGACACAATTGTTATTCTGGCATCAATTTTAAATTAAGAGAATTGAAAACTTTTTACTATAAAAAGCGAGTTTTAATATAATTTGAATGACCATAACTTTCTTACTTTTCAATAAAAGGTATCAATAGTATAGTTCAATCGATTAGCCTTAAACCAAGGAACTTTTTATTTTCTCGTATCAACTTTGAATTATGTCAATAAAAAAATTAACTATAAAAAATCGATAATTTAAAATATTATTAAGTGCTAAGAAATGCTAAAAAATATTTGGAAAAATCCTTCTGTCAGTTATAAGATACAGGTGTTAAAAATAAGCCTTCCTCATTTAATTAATTTATCTGTAACCATTCTCTAGTTATGCTGTTCACAAAAATGTGTCACACACACACAAGCATCTGGAAAATTGCTCAGAACATTGTATTAAACATTTTTCAATTGCATAACGTTTGATTTAATGAATTTAAATTTTTTTGAAAATGTTACTATTACAAAGCTTCTTCTTGGAGAAAGAAAAAAATATCCTGCTTTAAAAGACAAAATTTACTGAAAAAAATGTCTGAAGAATTATAAAAAAAGAGGAAAGAAGAATAAAAAGGCAACCATCCAAATCCCCTTTCTTTCATTTTTAAAAATATTTCTTTCGTCTTATTTACTTTCATTATGATCAAATTACAATAAATGGTCATTTAAAATAATATTCACCAACGTTTCGATACTCATACGGTATCTTTATGAAGGTAAGAAAAATTTGAGCAATTACTTCTCTTTTTTATCTTTTTTATTTTTGTCCAGATATTTTTTTCGGACATTTCTTTTTTAACGGATATTTTTTTTACGTCCTCAGTAACGAAGATTTATAATTATAACATTTTCAAAAAATTGTTAATTCCTTTAATTAAACGTAACTCTAATTAAAAATGTTTAATACAACATTCTAAGCAATTGTCCGGATGTATGCTTCGATATGCGTGTTTGCGGATATATAGAAAAAAATATGGGACGAAAATGGAGTAATTGCCTCTTATTAGTTATATTTGTATGTGCTGATTAAGAGTAATAGTAATTTATTAGGTTTTGAGTAAATTAAAGAATTTTATTGAAAAAAATATATTATTATTTTTCTTTGTTAAAGTTCTGTTGAGTTAAATTGATTCAATAATTAGAATAATTTTTAGAGTTGAATAGATTATTTCTACATATACAAAAAAATATTTCCAATTGTAATTTTTCTTGTTTGTACATTGGTCGACAGTACATATCATCGGCATCTATTTTATGACAGAAGACCTTATATTTGTGCATTAGTAAGGTTATATGCACGCCCTATGTAACTTCATTGGCTGCCGTTCGCGCGCTTATTTGAAATGTTTAAAAATACAATTTTTTATTTATAATTAGTAATTTAAAATAAGTATATATTAATGTGTTAAAGAAGTTTGTGAATGGTTCTTAATATATTTTGAGCATTGTGTTAAAAAATAATATTTTACTGCACACGGTTATTTACTGAATACTCATTTTTTCAACACAATGCTCAGAAATATTAAAAGTTTTCTACGTACTACTTCAACGTATTAAAATATAATAATTTTTCATTATTAATAAAAAATTTAACAATTGTATTTTAAAACATTTAAAATAAGCATAAAACGACAGTCAATAAAGCGCCTTATACGTCGCATGCGCAGCAGCACAAGTTGACCGTGTTGGGAGAACTGCGTATAATCTCAGAGATGCTTTCTTGGAAGTTATCAGTGTTTTTATGCGTTAATGGATATCAGATAAAAAGTTATATCAAGCATTTAAAAAGGTGTGATTATATTTGGCTTTTCATATGAATTTGATGCCTGCCCCCGACCAGCAGCACACGCTTTTCTCGTGCTTGTAAATGTCGGGGCAGGCATCCAAAACATGCATCGCAACATTTGTAAACCAGAAAAGTAAGTGAGAAAGAAAAACAGAAAAAGTCGAAAGCTTTGTGAGCATCCGAAAGAGGCGCTGAAGTGAGAAATAAAAGTTAAACATGACCGCGTAACGGGCGGCCTGCTTGAACGTAGTTGCTTTGTTTGTAATAATTATTAATGTAAATAGTAAATTTACTTTCGACCAGATATAAAAAAATAGTATAAACCACACGAGCAGGAGTTTAATTGCCTTTGTAGTGTACTATACTATTATCTAATGAGTAAACACGACTATTCATATAGGAAAATTAAAGTTTCTGCGGAAGAAAAATATATCCAGAAATATTGTTTGCCTCAAACTGTCTGCCCGACCTGAGGGCACTATTTGTTAAATTTCCTTATCAACAATTTTCAAGCCTGAAAAACTGTAGGTACGAATGCAAATATTGCTATCAATAACTCAATATTAATTATTTACTTTGATTTAAATTCAACGAGTCAACAAGAACGTATTTACAAGCATTTTTTTGCGTCCACTTTCAAAAAACAATTGGAATAATTACACTGCTAATACATAGCCTATCTATATATGTATACAAAGAGTTATTCAGACAAAGAAGCAGACGCATGCCAATAAAAACGATAAGCTAAACTGTGTGATCGATACGCCAGGTTAAGGAATACGTGAAAAAGGTTCCTAATTCAAAGGAAACCTAAAAAATTAACTTTGTGCTGAAAACACTTGAAGAAAAAATTAATACTGGGTATTTTGTTGCAGAATTGAGTTCACAGTTCGAATTCTCACCTAATAGTGAGGCTTTTCCTGGCGTTCCTTGCGGCGCACCTTCTGATTCTCCTGACAAGTCCACTGCTCCTGGCAATATTCATCCTCCTAGCAGTTCTGATTCTCATGCCGAGTCTTCAATTCATATTAGGACTAGGTCTCCTCCACGCAGACATCGTTCCTTACTTTTACTTGGATTTGAACCTCGCGAACGTAGCTTTATTAGGCTTATTCTCCTTAAGAATCCGAACCAGGTATTTAAAATAGACAGATTCACTTTTTCTACTGACAAACCAATTGAACTTAGAGCAGTACGTGGTCATAATGCGTTGATGCCAACCAAAGAGCAATATGTTCTAACAACATCCACTGGTGACATCGTGGCAATACTGGAGAAAAGCCAACTAAATGCCGCTCAGCCAATCTCAAAGTATTTTAGAATAGTACATGCAAACGACATATAAAATGAAATCCTCCGCATTGTAGTTCAATCTAAGAAAACGTGAAAGTAATATATGATATTTTTTTATTCAAAGAGACTTGAATCTTTGCAAGTGGAAAATCGTAATAGTATAGCTAGACCGGTTCTGGAGACACTTACCCGGTAAAATGATCAACGGTGAGTTACAGAAAAACGCTAACTCGTTTAGTAATTTGGAGGGCTGGTACGCATATGTGACCTAGTAGACAATTTGAGTCACTATTTTACCGATCGAGTCTGATACAAACGTTTCTGTAGATGGCGCCCGTGATATCAGGGATTCTCCTGAATTCAATACATTTCTAGAACATTCCAAATGGTCGGTAAGCAAAATGTCCGCCAATCAAAATGTGCTTGATTTCGGTATCAATTTATTGCATATCAGGATAATATTGAATCCATTATTATTTTAAACAGCTTTTCATTGTGCAAACAGCAATAGCAATTTATAAAAAGTTGAAGCGAATTCCTAGTTCTCTTTAGGTGTAGCCAAACAATACCCTGAGTGTTCGAATCTTCTACAAACATAGTTGATTTGTGTGAGCTAGGTAAGTCTTGAAGCTTCTAGAAACATCGACATGATATTATCTATTGGTAAATATTCATTTATCTAGTATTCATGAAAACGAGATTGTGCAAATTTTAAAAATGTAACCTAATGATGTGTGTCCACAATTGAGAGCTGATAACAACCATTGATGCTGAAATAAAGTGCAACGCTGTCAATGCAGCACAACGAAGCCTGCGATTTTCCATTCTTAACTCATGGAATGGGTTTAAGTAAATTATCAGTCGATGACAAATTAAATGTGTGTGATAAAAGTAAACGTAATCAAAACATAACTTTACAACAGTTATAAAAATTCTTTGAGCATTGTTTTGCTTAAAGAAGTATCCGTATTATCAGTAGTAGGGTGGCTCGAAGCGGTAAATCATAGGTTGAGTGTCTTTCTTAAGTAGGATTATAGCCAATTCCTCAAAGACGAACAGGTTAATGGGCTTCTTGAAGCCTTGCAAGTTGACGACGAACTCCATATTAATAAAAACAAAACTCTGTTGCTAAAACCATCTGTCTTTTTTTTTGCTCCTCCACCACCTCTCCACTGAAATTACCCTTACCACTATCGTCTTGAATTAACTTATTTACTAAAAGGCTTGTACTAATGTATATGGCTACGTATAATTAGACAGTAGACTGCAGTTTTACCAGAAAAACTGTGGGTAGATTTGAATCCCGAACGAATGTCCACGGAAGTTTGTTTAATAAACTCATTTTGTTTTCAGCAATCAATGACACTGAGAGGATCACATTCCTTGAAACCACTTGTCTTAAATATAGTTGTAGGCACTTCACCGTAGCGGGCTGCCTGAATTTTGGCTTACATCTCATACAGTAGCGTAATCTGAACATGGCCAAAATTCAGGTTTAAATTACCGCATGGATATTACTGTGAATTCAGGAAAACCTAGAGATTGGTTATATTGCAGTGATCGAAGCGATTAGAATATCTGGCTAGCCTATCCTTTCTACCTGTCCTGAAACCTAGCATATTGTACCGCGTTTTTTTCAACTGAGTTGATTTTTTCACAGTACACACACATACACATATGTATATGACCTTATAATGAACAGGTGTATTTTGATGAGGATGGTAATGATGAAGAAGATGTGAAAATGTGATCAGTGCTTGCACTACATTGGATGTATGAAAAAACTGGTTGCAAAAACGAAAGATTGTGCAAAACTGAATGTCTGTCAAGTTCTCATACCTAAACCAGACAAGAACTTTCTTAAATTAAAAAATTTTAAGAATCAAGAGAGATATTCTTTTATTATATATGCTGATTATGAATCGCTTCACGAGGCCTGCCCCGATGATGTAGAACCAGCGACATGATTTGCTCTGCAGTTAATGGAAATTGCAAATGAATGTGACAAGACACTTATGTCTCTAGTTAGCATCATATCTCACTGAATACAAGATCATCCGTTGCATGTTTTTGGGCATTGAAATATAATAAATTAAACTCCTTACTTAACTCCTTACTTAATTAATTAAGGTAAGTAATATATTTATCTTGTCACAATTTGAAGCTCCACATAATAATTCGTGAATAGTGTATGGCAGTAGAATGCCATGCCGTTTCACTATCTGCTTCTCTGATTAGATGAGGGGGTCAAAGTTGCCAACCGAAAATCGACTGTTGCGAAAGCTCTAAATGCAGCCCTTATATAGCTTTGACATCAGTTGCGTGCTGACCTTCGTTCAGTGAAGAATGATTGTGCACCGTGAAGCGATTAAAATATCACGCTATCATCAAGGTAAAGGATTTATCAACAAATTCATCAAAAAATTCCCGTTTGCGTTGCCCTTGCCTCGCTGCCAATACTAAGCTAGCTAAACTACTTGCTAAAGGTGATTCAGTTATTAATTCTTGAGACGTAGCGTCCAAAAAACACGATATTACATACTCGCGAAATTTTTGAAACGATTCACGCTGCAGATCGTGTACTGGCCAATAAAGCCTGACAGCGTGTTTTTGCTTAAGACGCTGAAATTCACGATAAAGTGACAGATCTGGCAAAAAATTGACATGACAAATGACAAAGCGAGAAATGTTATGAATGCAGCTAAGAAAGCAATGAAATAAAGTAATACTGCAAAAGTGGCCATAAAGTTCGCATTCAAATGTGCAAAGGAAGCTGTCAACAGCGTATGCGATAAATATCCAGTGCAAAATCCACGTGTGTTACCAATACCCTCGAAAATTGAAAGTGTTTTGCCACTTATTTCAATTTCTGCTGCACTAATTGCGCTTGGCGCTCTCACTCATGGAGCAGTGGGAATAACTAAGGCAGTAAACGATGTTAGCGCAGCCAAAAAACAACGAGCAGAAGATTTGCAAAATAAATATGCAATGTAGGATATTCCTCAAGAAAGAGGTTAACACCTGAAACCCTGCAGAAAATGATGGAGACTTCATATGAAACCTTATCGAAAAGGACAGGGACTTAGTCTAAGACAAGTGTCAAACAAATTGTAGTGAAGCTACCTTTCAATGCACTTACTGATGTCGATCTATTCTTCGTCCACCATCGGGTCTTATACATTACCTAGGTGTTGGTAGCGTTATAAAGAACAATAATAACAGATATCAAGAAAATGATAGTGTTCAATGTTAACATTTGTGCTTGAAAGTTTTAGGTAGACGGCTACAATTAAAAGATTAATACTGTTTATATAAGAAAGAGTGATAAACGGACTGGAGTCAAAACAGAAACGAATATAATCATGGATGCGTCATTTATTTTCACGATAACATGAAACTCTTGTTTACTAGACGAAGAGTATTATGCACCAATAGCAGTCTCTTTTCATAAGAACTATGCCCTTGGTCTCATTTAATTGCTTAGACGAAATGTGATTCTTAACGTTGAAAATAATCGAAGAAATTGAGATTTATGTCGAGAAGGCACTGGCAGTTGTTAGCATTACAATAAACATTAAGCCTAATAATAATAACACATTGCGCAGCAAGATCAAGTTTGATACATGTGGCTATTTTTAAAATCAACGCTCTAAAAGTTGGGTGCAATAGCACTACCATACATGTCACTGCAATACATCAGATTCCGCTCCGCACAGTTGATCAGGAGGGTGTCTTGGTGAGTTTCCGAGGATATATTATAACAATACGATTACAGGACAAGTCCTCATCATAATGAGTATCGTGCGTAGTCGCAAGAGAGTAAGAGCAACCTACTGCCTAATTATACATGACCGTATCATTAAGTACCAGCCCCTTAGTACTAGTGTGTAAAATTTGATTTAAGATGGTAGGATGTGGGGCGTAATTGCAGTGGTAAGGATATACCCATGGTGGTGGTGAGGAGGAAATATATAAAAAAGAGATTATTTTAGCGACAGAGTTCAATTTTCTTTGATATGGAGATTATCGTGGAAATCCAGGGCTTCTAGAAACCCATTAACAATTTAACAATTAACTGTGGTTTGCCTCATTGAATCGCCCTACTACTCAGACCCACAGCCTGCTAAATACAAGAGTGAAAATTTATAGTGAGCGCGCAATTACCATAGTCTAGAATGGACATCTGGTTAAATATACTGTGCAGAAGTCAGACTTGTAAACCGAAAAAAATTACGTGCACTTGTTCAGTCTACATTAAAGGAATGAAAAAGAAAAAATATATGGTTTATGAAGTGCAAAGAGTCTATAATTTGAAACATCTGGGCAGTTCCTTGATAAAAAAATGTTCAGGACAGTTTCAATAAATTCAATCACCGCCTTTAATGCTGAAATGCAAATTGTGCAGTTCAAAATGCTTATGACATGATTCTTGTTTCGCTGGGATGATCCGACTTTTAAGCAATACTTTAGAAGCAGAGCAAATTAAGATAACACAACTGAAAGTACTGATACTAAGGACATTTCTTTGAGCAACACAACGCTTGAAGAATCTTATAACCCTGGATCACATATATCAACTATGTTTCTAGAAGGTTTGAAAACTCAGGGAAATTCCGTCTGATTAAAACTTGAGTATCAAGTTCTCTGTTGCAGGCTTCCAACTACTTGAGAACTACTCTCTCATTCTTTAGAGCAATGTTGCATACTGTTTTTTCAACACTTTCTTAAAAAATACAATTATATTTTCAGCTTATGAGCATTCTAGCTCGAACTAATTAAACATAACCATGCAAATTCGACTGTATTTCTAAATGAAATATCCAAAATATATGGAAATAAAAAAGAGGCGAGAATTGAGCGAGCTATGGACTTTTTAAAAAATGTTATTGCATATTAAAAAGAAACTGAAAACATATTATAATAGCATAAATAACATCTTCCACTTCATGTTTTCTTTAAACAATTAAAATTAAGAAATTTATATTTAACATAGATTAACTTTTCCTGTGTAACAAATTTATTGTGGCCGTCATCGGGCTCAGATCAGACAATCTGAGAGGGGCCAGGTCCATGATAAAACTCAAGCCCCGATTGAATCAACAACTGGTAGGTCAAATGGGCCATTTTAAAATGTATTATAATTTTTTATTTGAAAAATTCATTCATATAAAGAAGTAGGTTGAGCTATGCGACTTATAACTAAATTTAAATTTAAATAGAAATTAAAATTATTATTGGAATATAAATTATTAAAAATTTAAATAGAATGTGAGATTGCATTCCTTTTATAATGTCGAAGATATGAAGGTTCAATATAAGAAAAAAAAGCAATGACCGCACTTTTTATTACTTTCAAATTCTTCATCAAAGACTGAGATTTTCAGTCATTCGATCAGTGCATAGTATCAAGAAACATTAATTGACCTTACTAACTAAGGCAACATTAATTAGTATTCGAAACGAATGAGAAAAATCATCGTATGATCCCAAGAACTAAGGCCAGATAAGTTAGTGATCCAACCCACTAAAGGAAGGTTAGTTGATGATC
>NC_046660.1:44141984-44152274 GCF_010883055.1 Belonocnema kinseyi
AAATTTTTCATAAGGACAACCGCAGGATTTCGCCGGGAGCGGGTGCTAATCTCAAGAACTGCACCCGCGCCTAGCGAAATCGCGGTAAAATTTTAGCCACAGTCACGTCTTACGACAGTGAGATAGGTGGTTATAGCCTGTAACTGAATCAATACGACGATCCGGCAAACAGACATGCAGACAAACAGACACCGATACGATTTTATGATTTTCGTATTCTGTTTGTACCGAAACATAAAGATCCGTTGTAAACCAGAAATCGAAAATTTGGACGATTACATCACACTCTCATAAACAAGAACGTAAAAAAATTAAGAGCTTTGCCATAAAATACCAATGCAACGTGAGGGCAAAAAATTAGTAGGACTAAATACTTTTTATTTACGATTTCTAAACAAAGTCGTAAATAGTCTTGAAACTTTATTAAATTGAGCTTTTACGTAAGCACTTTACCAAGAATTTTTAAAAAAAAGTATAATTTGAAGCAAAAGTGGAAAATAACTGGGACTTAAAGTCGTCAATATTTTGTCGATCAACAATCAAGTATTTTTGTTTTAGTATTTGATACTGAAATGTCTCCTACTCTCCACCAGGACCCGTAAGCCCGATGCGACCCGAACCGATAAGCAGTTTTGTGAATAACCAAAGGCGGTGAACACTAGCCTAGCAAGGGAGTTGTTCATCTCCGGAGAGTCGTGGGACCGGTACCTCTACAGAAAAAGGTTTTCTCTAAGATATTAGGAATTTTGTTACCAACCATTTTTATATAGATATGACGCTTAGAATCCGCCGACTAAATCAATGTAGAGCCACTTTTGTTATTGCCAAATAAAAGAAAATTGCAATTACGATTTTAATATAGAGAAGACTCTACGACACTTCTTGCTAAGACACTTCTCGTTTTCCGATTTCCCCTTTGTTCGCTCGCCCCCACTCCTTGCATACTCCCACAAACATGCGCGGCCGGCTACGCCAAAAGCGGTTCGACTCTCGACAATTCTAGAGCAAAACTTTACGTTTAGGTTAGGACGACTTTATATAGGCTCGTATGATCTTTTGTGCTTCACAGTGGAATTTTTAATATTGTCGCTCACTCATAATTGTTGGAAATTATAAATTCATCGTGTAGAGGTAAGACTGAATATTAAAATACTCCGAACAAGGGGGCATACCTTTTATTTTGTCAAACTGTTTACCAAATACCTTAACCTATATTGTGACATTTTTTAAATAGAATTTCTATGGAGCCGCCAACAAAAACACGTAAAAAAAGTGAATGGCTCACTGATCACTATTTAAATTTGCATTCGTAACTTCTAAAACATTTTCCTTCTCCAGAAATAATCATAAATCAAACTGAAAAATGAGAATTTCCGATATTTAGAATGCCCCTTAAAAAGATTTTCGTTCCGGCGCCACGGAAAGAAAGGTTATCTTTTACCAAACATACTTGACAAAGCTATACGGCGCTTGAAAGTGATTGAATTCGCGCTTCCCCTACAGCCCCGAAAACGAGAAGTGTCGTAGAGTCTACTGTATAATTGATTTTCATAACCATAATGGTATAATAGCGCTATATAATGATGGAAATAATCAAGAAGGAAGAATAAGAATAACATATTTTGTAGAATTTATATCAGTGTTTTAAAGATTCAAATGGGCCGTTAATGGAAACATCATATAAAATGCAAACACCGCCTTTTACTAAAAATAAACGATTGTATAAATTGTGATAACGGTTTAAAAGAAGAATTAAAGGACTTATTTTTTGTTTGAAAATAGTCTAACTAAATGCAAATATTTTTGAAGCTGATGAGATGAGCTAATAATCTATATAACATAATGACTATAAGGTACATGTCTTATGAAAAATAAAAAAGCACTGCAATCCTCATTTGTTACAGTTATAATCAAACTCTTCAATAATTCATTAACAAATTTTTCCTTCAATTAAAAAAGATGAGTATTTTTTACACCTTCATAGCCGTGGGCATTATCCTCTGTTACATTGGTAAATATAATCATATAATATATCTATAATATTTAAAACTTTATGCTTATCAAAATATGTGCTAGTCTACCTGCATTTTATCTCATATATCTTGGTTATAATTTCCAACAAAAATTCGTTTGAGCTTCTCCAAAAAAAGTACGGATCTAATCTCAGTGTATTCCGGGAACTCCAAAAATGTGTTCGATAAAAAGTAGAATTCATAAAAAGTCCCTATTCATACGGGATTTGAAGGGATTTTAAAACCAGAAATTACCCTCCGTCCACCATATGGTACAGTTAGTCTTTCTTGAGAAAAATCGATTTTTTAGAATAAAAAATATCAAGAAAGGCACAACAATGTTTAACTCTTTGATATTTGGCTTCTGCTTCTCATGAAACTTAATATGTAAAATTTAAAAAATCATTATGAAGCAAGGAAAGATGAAATAGGATATTGTAAAAGATATATTTTGATAGCCTGTATCAGGAATAGGTTATATTTTTTGAAGACCAATTTTTTTGTAAAAAAATACAAAATTCGCCTCAAATTCTAAAAGCTTTTCAGATATTCTTAATAAATAATAATGTTTTCTTAAAAATATCAATTCGCGCTGGAATTGCCTAAATATAACCTAAAATTCTTAATAACAGGTTTACTGACTTTCGTCAAAATGCTTGAAGATTTTCTCTAAAATATACAGTTTAATTATTTTGTTCAGGATTGAAGACTAAAAAATATCACTTTTCGTTAAACATACGTTTTTACACTTAACCACAGATTGTTAACGCTGGCTATTTTCTACAATACATATTGAGCTTTTTCTAACCATCCATTTGGTCAAAAAAATCATGACCTCAAATTATTGATGCTTGCTATACCTTTTCTAAATGAATCTTAACGGTTTTTCGTTTAAAATGCGTATTTCCGATGATGAGTAAGCATGACTAATAGTACAGGCAAATTATATTTTTTTCGGGAACAAAATATATTCAGAAATGGGTTTTGCACCAAAGGTTTGGTTGGACGTTGTTACGCCGTAACAATTAATTATCATAATTTTTAATAATAAATTAGTCCTAATTTGCGCTCGAGCAATTAAGTCAATATTGAACCGACTTCACTTTACTCTTCTTTATTTTCGCTTGATAAGGTTTATTATTTTATAACTTCGTAAATCACATAAAAAGCCAACATTATTCCCTTTTTCCAGCTTGTCTTCTGTACGTACTCGACACACACACATATTTATTATACACATAATTATATTCAAACTAAATTAATCAGATTTAAAATAATATTTATAGATTTAAATAAAATTATTTAAAAAATTTGTTCATTTTAACATTTGGATCTTAAAATACATAAAATTAACAAACAGCTAGGAGTAAGAAGCAGTAAATATATATTTTTAATCTTTTCAATTAAACTTTGGCTTAGTTAATGAAATTATAATTTATATTTATTAATTAATGAATAATCAAGTTAAACTTTAAATAAGGAAGTTTATGTAAAATAAAGTCGGCTGCATAAAACATCAGAAATATTATTCCAACAAAAAGAAATACAATAGGCATTACAATTCGCTTTCATAAAGATTTAAAAAAATTAACAAACTTAAATCTTGAAATTTTAAATCTTAAAACATATTAAATAAACAAAAAGCTAGAAGCAAAAAACATAAAATATATATTTTCAACCTTTCCGTTCAACTTCGGCTTAATCAATGAAATAATCATTTATATTTATGAATCAATAATTAATTAAATTAGGCTTTAGATAACTTTAATAATCTTCTGAATAATTTTTTTATTCCTTGTGGCTCTTGGTTTCTTGATGCCAACATCATTTGTAAACAATTTTAGAATTCCCTCTTTGCCTTTTAAAAATACACTTTTTTATCATATTATAAGTGGAAGTTTTCGAAATTCTTTTAATAATCATCTTTGACGCAGCATATTTCAGAGGAGCCAAAATTGGAAAAATCAAAGGCTCCATAAAAAATTTCAGGTTCGTGAGCAAATCTTTTTTGCTAATTTCTCAGAGGTTGTTTTTCTAATATTTCTACGTCATATAAACCTTCATAAAAATTTTTAGTTGAATCAATGTGAAAAAAGTTTCAAGCCAATTTTGCAAGATTAAGCATCCTCTCACCTTTTCGTTTGGGCATCTTTTTTTGAAGTATGGACAGGGTATCCACATATCCAGCAATGAAACTAAAATTCTTTAGCATGGGACATTTCTGTACGGCCCGAAATAAATGTGATGCATCAAAGAAGGCATTGTATGCCACAAATAAACATGGATTTAAGGTAACATTACGCAGG
The DNA here is from genome assembly GCF_010883055.1 of Belonocnema kinseyi. Taxonomy (NCBI): domain Eukaryota; kingdom Metazoa; phylum Arthropoda; class Insecta; order Hymenoptera; family Cynipidae; genus Belonocnema; species Belonocnema kinseyi. Next base: position 44,146,303 of record NC_046660.1, read on the forward strand.
AATTGGCAGAATGCAAGCAAAGCATCTTTTAGTGGGATTGAGGTAACCTTTTGGCCGTGGACAAACAATTCTTCACCAATGTTTCGTAGTTCTGTCACATCAGAAGCTTTACATTTATTTCTTGAGCAGGTTTGACAAAAAACAGGATCGAAAAAAGCAATCTGGAAAATTTCAGATGGCCGAGAAAAATTTAACGTGTCTACGTCAGCAGCAGGTACATGTTCGGATGTCCTTTCTGTTTTACCCATCTCTATTCCATAGTTGCGTTTATATTGTACTCCTTCGTTACTTTTATTTTTTCCCTCAAACTTTCCCTCTTTTTCTCCAATAATTTTTGACGAAATTCAGTTTCTTTTAATTTAATTTTCTCATTTCGTCTTTTTCGAGTCTCGTCCTTTTTGCATCCGATGAGCTACCACGTTACAATTTTCATTCGATTGACTAGTCGCTGCAAGTGATAATTTTGATGCATTATTTGCATATTTGGAAAGATGGTAATATAAATCGGAGTGAAGATAATTGTTTTTTAGTATTATTCTCTCTTTCTTTAATTCGTCACGGTGACACCAATCCCCACAGTTTTTATGTTGACCATATACATGGTCTCGAAATGAAACGAGCGAAGTTTTTATCTGCTCAGTATTGCCAACATTTTGAGCTAATGCATGCAAAAGCATTTTTTTCAAATGTGTAATGTCACCTTTCTTCCTAACTCGCTATATTTCTTCATCTTTTAGAGCCCTTTCTCGAAATTTCTCCCTAAATGAATTCGACAAGATGATTTAATTATCGTGTGAACACTTCCATGCAAAATTGCAGGAAATTGGCGCTGTCATCATCTCCAACAAACGCACGAAGATCAAGCCCAGAACTTTTAAGCACTTTGCTTTTGTTTACCAATTCAGCTTCTACATAGGGTTCCATTCCCTTGGCACTGCCTTCAAAATTTTTACGGCAATTATGGTCATTGGGAGTATGACCACTGTCACAGCGTTTACAATTTCTATTTCGTGTGCCGTAGTCGAGAAATTTCTTAGATAAAAATCCTACTATAGTTCTGTAACCATTGAAGCTATGGTAGCTTTTACCGTTGCCTCTCTTGCTCCATCCCAAAATGTAGGAAACGATGATGTTTACGATATTTCCAAGAGCAAAATCAGAATTTGTCGCGGCTTCTGGTGCCATTTTTTTACCTTAAGGATTAGTAGAAGAATAGAGAATTTGAAGCTCCGGATACAACTCATCGAGGATTTCAGATGGCCTTAAAGAAGAAATAGTAAAAGAATAAGGAAAATGAATGTAAATGATTTCTACATAAATATTTTTATTTTATTTTTTCCCCAATCGATACATCCAAGTGCACCAATCACACTGTGTTTAATAACTGGCGACCATTAAATTAAAAAAAAAGTTCGTAATCGTATCCTATGTTAGTGTAACTCCTGGTTAGAAATAGTGTTTAATGTATAAAGAAATACAAAATGGGTAAAAAAAATATATTTATTATTAGTTGTGAAAATAAAATTAATTTTTTACAGTTTAGTGTATCTATCAAGTGTCTAAATATAACCTCAAAATAAGGCGTGAGGGAAAATATCCATCAGTATGAGACACCTCACGATTGCAAAAGATTCAGTCAATCTAAAATCTACAAATCTATATAAGAAAATATAATACTAACCAATTATAGCTCTGGTATTTACATTAGCAAAAATTTCATCGTTTATGGTCACATGTTTCTTCCCTGTATGTACTTCTCTTTATACCAAATATTAAGATTAAGTGTCTGTTGACATTTAAAACATTTCATATTCTTGGCAAGCTCTTGAACATAAAAAATTCTCCTTTCTCAACACGCACTTTTCACTGCAGATTTCACATTAACTGCAAAATATTTTCTTTTCCTCGCTTCAACCAGTCCCCCATTTCGACGCAGTTCATAGTCTAAAGTTTTTTTTATAAATCTTCCTTTGAGTCTCACTCGACCTGAGATTTTTTCACTTTTAACAACAATTGTTGATATCAAGCTATTCAAACGCACATGATAGTTGATCAGCAATGTTTAGGTTTAAATTGCGACGTTGCACGATCTACGAGTCTGCCGCTGTCATAGTAGTGGTGATTATATGTATACACACATCCTACAAATTCTAAGCCAGTAGCGCACTGAAACTTTCATCATGCGGTCCGTGAAATTTTTTTAATATAGGGGAGAGTGGGGAGTTGTGAGCCGGGTTTTGTTTTTGAGGTATATCTGACATAAAAATCGGTAGATTGTAAATGTTTAAAGTTGCATTTTCAGAGAACTTTTAACCACAAATACTGGACCAAGGAATTTAAAAAAAATCATTGTCGTGTTTCAAATATTGCAGATCGTCTGAAAGGTATGAAATCGGCATTCGTAATTTTGGTGGGGAGATGTGAGCTATGTCAAAAGATTGCAGAGAATAGCATTTTTTATGATTTATCTTGATTGAAGTTGTAGAAAATGAAAATTAACATAAACCTTAATTAAATAGAAGATAAAAAAATTAGTCCGATTCGCAATGAACGCAAGTATAATATCCAGCAAAATGCAAAAAATAAAATCAAAATCCGAAAACAAACCGTTTTTCCGCCAGTTTTGCCACTTATTGATGGAACCAAATGAATGAATTCTTCCATTTTAGCGGTTAAGGAATCTAGATTGGCTTGATTGACCTTTGAAATATAGTGACTCAATGTCGTTCGATCAATTTTAACAACAGACCGTATAGCCTTCTTCGCAATTATCACCTCTTTTATGGCAGCCACTATTCTATCAAATGTTAATTTTTGTTTTTCCCTTATACGTATAGTGCGGCATGACGACTAAAACAATCAAAATGTTGTTAAAAAATGGAAAAAATCTTTAAAATTCAGAAAAATTTGAAAATTTGCAAAAAAATTATATGAAACACTCAAATTCTAAAAAATAAATCTAAATACCCTAGCGAAGGCCCCTTTGCTAGGGCACGCATGAAACATTCCAACCATGGTTGAAAAGAGTCAATAAAAGTCAAACAATGTGTGGCTCACAACTCCCCACCAATGGTCGCTCATAACTCCTCACATCGGACTTTTTCAAAATAGCCACGTCGCCATCGACACCTTGAATGATTATCAAAAATTTCTTTTTTGTGTACAGAACCGATGGCCTAAGGAATGTTTTGCATAAACTTTCCTTTAGAGTTGGCTGCAAAACGAGACTCAAAATGCCGCATAAATAAGTAAAAAAACGTTCGGTGTGATTTTTTAATCAGTATATTACATAAACACCAAGGACACGTGTAGATGCGATGAATGCTTATGGAAAAGAGATCTCCTGTCAAGAGAAACATTTAACCTAATAATCAGAGCATGGCTGAAATCGACGTGGCTCACAACTCTCTCCGGCTCACAACTCCCCACACTCCCCTAGCATGGCTTGACGGCGCCCCATGGGACTCTACTATTTGTACGGGGATGGGATTTGCATAAACCTTAACTAAGCGGACAGATACGTCTTAGCTTCCGAACGAAACACATCTAAAAACGAGCACAATCTTCTCCATTATACCTTATTATCAGAATAAACTATATTTATTTCAAGAGTACAAAATAAATTTTTTTATTAAAAATTTTCTCAAAAATGTACGGTATAATAAAATCCTGAAGTCCAATGGTTTTCCAGACATGTGGACAGTATTTAATAAATTTGAATTTTTACCATCACATACATTTTTTTTCATTATACTTTTACAATTAACTATATAGCAAACTAATGCATCTTTTTCTTTACTTTTCTTTTCGACTAAAGAAAATTAGCATCTGAGTTCACTTTTAAAAAATGATTGGAATAATTTTACGTATTATAAGTATCCTACCTCGTTAGATACAAGACATATAACTGTTAATTCTGCAGACACCACTTTGGGCGTTGCCAGTTATTTATAAATTTCATTTAGGACTTGAACAGAGTTAAGACTAAAATACGATTATGAAATTTATGGTATTATCAAAATTAAATTTCACAAAGAGTTATCTGTGCGAAGAAGCACACAAAACCATTGAAGACGCTCCCATTTAATGTCGATATACTGAAAGCCTGTCAAAATATATAAACTATTCCATCTCTTTGTTCTTTCTTTCGTTTAGAGCTCTACTTCATGAAGGAAATATCAAAACATATTCCATACATTTGTATAGACTCGTCAAAATAGACGTCTCTACAACCGTGATACACACGAAACTTTGTGCCCTACTTTCCTTAAAAATAAGCATCTTAAGCAAATAAAGCAGGTAAAGGATGTTCAGTGTTCATGAAAGTTTTAAATTAAAAATGAAATAAATAAACAGCTTATTTGGCAGACGCGTAACTGTGGGAACCAGTGTTGCAATTGTTTAAAAGATAAACAAAAGTTTCTACATATCTTCACTTGCGTGGTGCAGTGTTCTATAGCGGGCGTAAAGTTTTATGCAGCGAGTGTAAAGTTTCATTTTGGCCCGGAGGCAAAGCGCGTATATGCGAAGGTCAATGGACTGTAAGTGGTCACATTACGCCTGCTTCATGTGCACACATTGGCGATTTTTTAAGGAGGCTTGGACAAAAAATACTTCAATAATAAAATAATACTCTGTTTTTTGTTACAGAATTGAGTTTACAGTTCGAATACTTACCTAATGGTGATCTTATTCCTGATGTTCCTCGACATTCAACTTCTGATGCTCCTGACAGGCTCACTGACAGACCTTATTTTCAGGACAGTTTTTCTTCTCATGCCGACGCGCCAAATCATTCCAGGTCCAGATCTCCTCCTCGCAGACATCGTTCTTTGCTGTTACTTGGATTTGAACGTCACGAACGTCGATTTATTAGACTCATTCTCCGCACAAATCCGCACCGGGTATTTGAAATGCACGGATACACATTTTCTGCCAATACTTCAATTGAATTAAGAGCAGAAGGTGGTACTAATGCGCCGATGCCAACCGAAGAGCAAAATGTTCTTACAACATCAACTGGCGACATCGTGGCAATATTAGAGCAAAGTAGTAGACTCCGTGGAATATATACGCGTATTCGGGGCATTCAAAAGCGGGTGAAAATAAACATGGACAACGGCGCGGTTACCCAAATGAGCCAACAAGAAATCAGAGAGACTCCCCTAAGCACCGCCCACCCGATTTCAAAGTATTTTAAAATAGTACATGTAGACAACATGTAAACTAAAATCCACCGCACTATATTTCGACTTCTAAAAACGTAAAAAAAAATATAATTTTTTTTTATCCCAAAAGGCTTGAATCTTCCCGAGCAGAAAACGAATTATCTAGCATGTTCCATGCAACATTTGGGATATTGCACGGGTCAAATCTTGGCCCAATCACTATACTACTCAGTAAATACAAGTATTGCTATATGAACAGGTCCACGTCGTTAACTGTGTCAGTGGTAAACTCACAGTAGCTTGTACTGTTTGGTACAGGACTATATAAACTCTGACCTTCCTGGGGCATAATAGCTTCACAAAATTGTGGTTTGGAATAAACACTTTTCTTTAAACACGATAATTTGAGAACGGTTGCAGATGAATTGATGAAATTTGTATGAGTTATGTTTACTACTAATCTCTTGAAAAGGACCAAAGGATTTAAAAAAATATTGAATACATTTTTTAGTGCTTATTAATATTTAAAAAATCGGGTTTTTTGTAGCAAAACTTCTTACATTAGCATAACTCAAAGTTGATGTAAGAATAAAAAATCCTTGGTTTGAGATTAAACGAATGACCTATAATATTCGTACATTTTATTGAAAAATGCGAAAACTATGGTAATGCAAAATAATTGCAAAAGCAGTTTTCAGTATTCATAAAATTAGTATTTACTTCGAAATTTTCCTAATGAAATGTAAATATCTCATAAGCCACGGCGTTTAGCTGATAATCGACGAGCTAACGATTATACGATAT
>NC_046660.1:44152374-44156424 GCF_010883055.1 Belonocnema kinseyi
TGTTGAAGTTAAGATTAGATTCTTTAATAATACATGAATATATATTTTTTGTTTAATTAGAAAAGATGAGGGTTTTTTATACATTAGCTATAACAATGGGGGTAAAAACACGGCAACCTTCTTGAACATGTAAAAATTTAAATCATACCAATTTAGCACCCTGACTGTTTACAATTGTACGATCTACATACGTACACAGTTGGGTTCGTTCCATATGTGCAACCTCACCGAAAGTATTAAAATTTGATTATTTTAAGCCAGACATGCATATTCCAGTAAAGTTGAACCTAATATTAAAAATTTTCAAATCTTTTTTAAAGTTCCGAATGAGTACCTATTTAACCTTTTCATTGCCTGTGGCACATATATACAGTAGACTCTACGACACTTCTCGTTTCAAGATTTCTCCTTCGTTCGCTTGCGCTCACTCCTTGTCTCATCTCACGCACACTCATACTTGGCCGGCTACGCCTATTGCGCCGAACGCCGCTTGACGCAGGAGAGAGGATTATCTGACACTTCCTATTCGCTTCCCCTACAGCCCTGGAAACGAGAAGTGTCGTAGAGTCTACTGTATTAGAAAAAAGTCGTACTACTTTTCCATCATAAAGCTAATATGGGCATTTAAAAATTAAATTATTTACCAATATCCGATTTAATTCAAGATTTCGTAAATAGCCAAGGCATTTATTCTTATTCTATTCTGAAATTTACTTAAACTTGTGTAGAATTGTACATTCACACCAAATTTTATGTAGGTTTCAAATAAAAAATATAAAAAAAGAAACATAAACCTCTGTTAATATTCGAATTCTATTAGTTAAAATAGAACGTTTTAGTGAAAGAGGAAATTCTCGAGAGCGGTGACGCGACCTTACAGGGAATTAAAGAATCTCTTCATCCAAACTTTTTGGGGTGGAGAAAATAGAGTTTCAACATCAACTGTTGAACGAACTGTTAGGCGGCTTCATGACAGAGGGAATATAAGGGATGTACCTAGATCAAGGAGACCAAGGTCAGCAAGAAATTAGGAGAACTCATTGAAAGTTTTGTTATCATTTACCGAAGATCCACATACTTCTATCAGTAGGGCTGCTCAAGGGCATGGCATAAGTACACTACAGTCGAAAAGTGTCAGGACGATCAGCGAAAGTACTATAAAAAGTCTCTGCTGACTTTGAAACGTGACTACTCAGTCAAAAATTGGGCGAGAAACGTTTTAAAAAACGGTTAAAAAGTTCATTAAATTTCGCGTCAAATAAGCCCAGATGCAGATATTCTTGACATTTTGCAGAGAGTATTTTGGTCAAAAAGTTTAAAGAAAATCCATTATATCTCTAATTTTTTACTTCGACTTCAACTTGTGGCATCACCTAGGATAGTTTTAGTGAAAATCAGCCTTCCCCTTCGTTCCTTCTCAAAAGGTACCTTCCTTAGCATGGTCCTGCAGTTGGGTACCGAAGGAGCTGCCTCAAATTCGGCGGCGACGTCCAATCTTTTTAAAACTCAAGTCTTCTTCGGAGCAGGTTTCGGTAAGGTCCTATCTGAGTCTGTTTTAAATAGTTGTATGCCAGTCTTGGTTAAGTGGTGCGGGGTTGTCCGCGAACTTGGCACACACAATAAAATTGAGAGAAGAATGCGGTCGGTGGGAGATATGTGTGTTCCAGGTGTCGTTCTAGGAGTACCCAAAGGGCTTGGTCCGAGCACAAGTTCTGTCCCAGTAATAAATCACTTTTAGGTGTGACGGATTTTGGTCTGGTTATCTCCCTGAAGGCTACCGTTGGCTCGATTGCATTATGGGTTTGTTCAGCAAGGATCTGGTCCAAGTTATCTTCTTCGTCTGTATCAGTTTGATCTCTGAATTCGCAGTTTATGACAGCTTGAGATCTTAATACTAGGTGCTGGAATCTGTCGTTTGGGGTTTATTTAATACCTTTAAAGTTGGATAAGATGATGGAGACTGTGGGGGTGGCCAGTCCAAGCTTTGAACGAAGTGCGGAAAAGTGGCCAGATCACTCGATATCTTTCCACACGGATCGTTTCTATGCGTTCCTCTTGCTCCGAGGTCAATCCAGGTTTCTCTGGAGCGTTTCTAATCTTCGGAGCCTATCCAGATTCGTAAAAGAAATTTGAGACCTTAGCTTGAGTTTTCGTATGCACCGTGTGAGTTTTCAAATGTTTCGTTGAGAGTCCAAAACCACAGGCTACCGCACAGGCACTTCGCGGAACTACCTCAGCTGGAGGTTTAATCCCGGGTGAACGCTGCTACTTCTGTTCGGCATTCTGTCCAGCGTTCAGATGTTTCCTTGGCATCTACAGAAAATCAAGAAAGGAGTTCGAGTATAGTACAGAGTAAGAACCATGGGGCCTCTGACTAACGGACTGATTCACTACTAGCTTGCAGAGTTATTGGAAGTCCTTGCGAACATCCACTCCTTGCCGTAACTTCGATCAGCAGTTTCAGTCATGCTCAACTTCCAATTTACGGCCAGGTTTTAGTCACCAGCACCCAGTGATCTCCGCCAGGGCTTCTTTAGCAATGCGTTAGCTTACGAGGAAGGGTGAAATAGAATATCAGCGTTAATAGCCTACTTTCACCTTTGAATGAGCAATCGCGTAAGCGAACACGATAGATATTGATTTACACAGAGTTCGCTGCTACTGAGGTACCACCACCGAGTATGCTGGAGAACGACCGGCCGCCTGACTACACTGCGACGGCCTCACTTGGTGTGCGGGGAACGTTAATAGTAGTCGACAGAGCGGAGTCAGCCTACCGCTACTAATGCGGTTGTATTCATGCGGCCACACAGTTAATTCTAAATATTAAATAATAAACATCCAAATGTTACATGCGTAGAAAATCAACGTATGCATATTTATAGCCGCGGAATGTTTTAAAGAAAAGAAAAATAATATTATTGTTCGCAGGCGACACAAGTTTGAAACAATGAATTTCTTGGTAATTGTTTAGACCATTCGATTATACTGCAATGAATCTATATTTCTACCTAAAAATAAACCTAAAAGATTATTCTCGTGCTCGAAATACATTAAGAAAAAATTTATATTCTGTTTTTTGTTTCAGAACTGAGTTTACATTTTGAATGCTTACCTAATGGTGAACCTCTTCTTGGTTTTACTCGTGGCGCACCTTCTGATGCTCCTGCCAGGTATACTCCATCCAGACATCGTTCCTTACTCTTACTTGGATTTGAACTTCACGAGCGTAGATTTATCAGGCTTATTCTTCACACAAATCAGAATCGGGTATTTGAAATTCACAGATATACTTTTCTTCCTGGTACTCCAATTGAAGTAAGAGGACTGCGTGATTCTGATACGTCAATGCCAACCGAAGAGCAAAATGTTCTAACGACATCCACTGGTGATATCGTAGCAATACTAAAGCAAAGAAAACTTCGTGGAATATATATGCGTATTGGTGGCATTCAAAGGCGGGTAAAAATAAACATGGAAAGCGGCGCAAATACCACAATGAACCAAGAGGAGATCAGTGAGGCTCCCCTGAACGCCGCCCATCCAATTTCAAAGTATTTTAGAGTAGTACATGTAAACGACATGAAAACGAAATTCTCCACACCATAATTGATTAGAAAATGTGAAAATAAAATATGATATTGTTTTTAATCCGAAGAGACTTTAAACATTCCGGGTACAGAGTAAATTCTTAGTGGTAGTAATAATTGTCAACTTATAAGAGGTTGTGGACATAGAACGATAGTGAATCACTTATAGAACACCGTTTCAAAGTTAATCATATTTATTTAGTCATAAGAAGAAATAAGAAGTATACAAGGTTAATATAGTTAATGTTGATAAATGAGTTTCATATATCTTGCGACTTACTTGTGCTACAGGCGGGCAACGACTGCTTGCTCCTATTTTCGAATAAGCTACAGTCGAGTCGTACGTTATACGTTCAGTCTAGATACTAGGCAGTCTGATAAGTCCCTGAAAAATGAAACACGGAGACGTTTTTTTGGCCAAAGTCGGTTTTATTTTTCAACATACTCTCCTTTTAGGTCG
>NC_046660.1:44156524-44158590 GCF_010883055.1 Belonocnema kinseyi
TTTACCTTTTTCAAGATAGTCCACGAATATTATGCCATGTGCATCCCAAAATACGGAGGCCATAACCTTTCCGACCCATTGTTGCGTTTTTGGACGCTTTGGTGCACTTTGGCCCGGTGGAACCCGCTGTTTTGCCTGTTGCGTTGACTCAAGAGTGTAGTAGTGGATCCAGGTTTCATCCATGGTTATGAATCGGCGCAAAAACTCGGTCGGTTTACGCGAAACTAATGCTAAATTCTGCTGGGAAGTTGTCACACGAATTCGTTTTTGGTCCACTGTGAGCAAACGCGGCACCCATCGCGCGCAGAGCTTCTACATGCCCAAAACTGAATGCACGATATTGCCCACACGTTCCAATGATATGCCTACAGCATTAGCTACCTCTCTCAATTTCACTTTGGGATCATTCAACATCATATCATGGATTTTTTCGACATTTTCTGGTGTAGTGACCTCTTTTGGGCGCCCAGATCGTTCAGCATCAACTGCGCTCGTACGGCCACAACGAAACTCGGTAAAACACTTATGAATCATTCCAATCGACGGTGCAGAGTCCAAGTAATACTTATCCAGCTTGGCCTTGGTCTCGGATATCGTTTTCTTGCGAAATAGTAGTGTTTGATCAAAACTCGATACTCAGATTTTTCCATATTAAAAAGAACTCGGAGGTTCGTCGCTTCTCAGTGCTGTAACTTGTAAATGCGTAAACATAAATGGCTGAAGTTTTGACAGGCGTCATTTGAAGGATCAAGCTCGACGAAAATGGTTCACATTAGTAAATAATAATGCCATCTCTTAGAATTTTCAGGTACTTATCAGACTGCCTAGTATATCACGAACAGTATGAATTTGTACAGAACTCAACAGTCCTCCTTAAATTCATACTATGATTAAATCAGTTATAATTTACTTTAAAATTTTCAAATTTATTTCTACCAAAAGATTTCGTAAATATATCTGCTAAGTTATTTTCTAAATCTACATTTATTACAGTAATTATCTTTTTCTTTACATTCTCATGCACAAAATGATAGTGAATCGCGATATATTTCGACTTTTTCGTAAAATGTCCATACTTGGCAATCGCAACGGCGCCTGAGTTGTCCTCATATATATTTATAGGTTTACTCATCTTTACTTAAAAATCTTCACTAAATTAATCAATACCTTCAAGTCACGCACTGACTCTGAAAGAGCGGCATACTCATCATACTTGATGACCCAGTTACACTACCGTGCTTTCTCGATTTTCAATAAACAGTGTTTCCAAAATGTCTAATAACATATCTTGTAGTGGACTTTATATCGGCTTGATCACCAGCCCAAACCGCATCAACAAAAAAAACCATTTTCATCAATATTCTCATTTCTTCTATACGTTAGCTTAAAATGTCTAGTCAAATACAAATATTTTAAAGCTCTCCATGAGTAGTTAAAGTTTGTCTCATTGTAACTATTCTGAAATCGACTTAAGTAGTTTACACTGTAGCATACATCTTATCTCGTCGCTGTGCTTATATATAGTAAAGCTGCAATCAAGTTTCGATATTTGATACTATTTTGTAGCGACCGTGTTTTTTTATTGTAAATTTTGCTCCATTGGAGTCGAATATAATCTTACATTTCCAATATTATATTCAAAAGCTAATGACTCCATGTAATATTTTTGGTTTAAAGTCATCACATATTTTTTATGATCACATTCAATATTTATACCTAAGGACGTATTAAATACTCCTAAATTTTTTATCTCAATTCTTTCTGATAATTTGGTTTGAATTTCTTCGATTTTTCTTCGATTTTTCCGCATAGAAGTGCATAATCTACCAAATTTATTAAGTAAATAGTGTCATCGCCATCCTCCAGAATAAATGAGCAATCATCATTTTTACTTTTCTTAAAATTCAACTATGCCAAAAAATCCGCTAAACATTTATACCATGCTCTCGAACTTTCTCGCAAACCATACTAGGCAGTCTGATAAGTACCTGAAAATTCTAAGAGATGGCATTAGTATTCACTAATGTGAACCATTTTCGTCGAGCTTGATCCTTCAAATGACGCCT
>NC_046660.1:44158690-44161671 GCF_010883055.1 Belonocnema kinseyi
AATGGGTCGGAAAGGTTATGGCCTCCGTATTTTGGGATGCACATGGCATAATATTCGTCGACTATCTTGAAAAAGGTAAAACCATAACCGGAGCATACTATTAATCATTATTGGACCGATTGAAAATCGAAATCGTCGAAAAAGGACCGCATTTGAAGAAGAAAAAACCGCTTTATGATCACGACAATGCGCCTGTTCATTCATGCTTAGTTGCACAAGCAAAATTGCATGTAATCGGCTTCGAATTGGTTCCTCAGCCACCTTATTCACCAGACCTGGCCCACAGCGACTATTAATTGTTACCTAACCTGAAGAGATGGCTCACCGTTAAGCGTTTTTACTTAAGTAAGGAGCTCATAGCTGAAACTGAGGCGTATTTTGGAGACCTTCCGATCGAGTACTTTTCAGACGGTATCAAAAAGTTAGAAAATCGTTGGACTCGCTGTATCGACCTAAAAAGAGAGTATGTTAAAAAATAAAACCGACTTTGGCCAAAAAAACGTCTCCGTGTTTCATTTTTCAGGGACTTATCAGACTGCCTAGTACAATGCATTATCTAATTTACACACTCTACCACTTCTATCATTATAACCCTCTGCTTGGTGCACATAAATTTCAGACATTAATTCTCCATTTAAAAATTCCTAATCCACATCCATTTGCATTATAATCAATCCATTTTCAAATCAACAAGAAAAAAATATTTCCAAAGTTTGAACCTTTGGCACTGGTGAATACAAATCTTCCAATATTTCTTTTCGCTGACATCCTACTACGACAACTCTAGCCTCTTGGTTCTTATTTGCTTTAGAAGCAAAAATCCATTTGAAGTCTAAAATCTTTTTGTTTTCATGTCAATCCACTAATTTGTAAGTATTGCTTTTGTGTAAACACTCAATCTGTTTATCCGTAGCAATTTGAATTTTATTTTTATGAAGTTTCGAATCGGTATTCCCATACTCATACTCAGTCATATATTCCTTATCGTTCTGATATTTATCTCTTCCAAACTTTTCTTTAATTTTTTTTTCATTACTTTTCAAATTTTTATATTCAACACTTTCATTTTCATCATTAAAATTATTTTATAAATTTAATCTTCCACTATCATTACTAAATCACGTGAACTTTACATCTTCCTCAACAATGTCTACATTCCTAGCTATTGTTACTTTAGTATTTATAAAAACTCTATACCCTACATTTCCATATTCTATCAGTATTCCCAAATCAACTTGTTGGTTCTATTTTGACTTTCTTTTTCCCTCTGGTACTTTTACAAACACTCTACTTCCATGCAATTTTAAGTTTTTAATATCTGGTTTCTTTCCAGTCAGGATTTCAGAAGGAGTTTTGCTTTCAATTGTATTAGTCAAAGTTATATTTTAAACATATGACGCAGTTCTTATAATTTCCGGTGAAAATCTGTCATGAATCTTAGCCTCTTATAACAAACATCTTGCTTTGTTCATAATTATGGATCTATTAAACTGCTCTGGCATACCATTCAATTCGTGTATACTAGGCGGATGCGGTTCTATTACAAAAGCTTTTTCTTTAGCTAAGTCAAACATATTTTTAATTGAGTATTCTTTAACTCCATCGCATCTTACTTTTTTTCCAATTATTACTTCAACACTGTTAATATATTCTACAAAACAATCATAAATCTCTGATTTAGACTTTAATGTATAAACTTTGGCTGCCTCACTATAATCATCGATAAATCACATAAAATCTCTTTCACGATTTAAACCAACTATTGGTTAGAAATCATTTACATCAATGTAAACAATCTACAATAATTCTTCTGCTTGGCTTATATCATTTTTAAAACTCAAATTGTGCATCTTATTTTCTATGTATGTACTACATTTAAAATATTCAAAATCTAATTCAGTAGTTAATCGCTCTACCAATTTATTCTTTCAGATTATTTCTAATTATTTAAAATTAATATGCCCAAACATTCTATGCTATTTTTCTTTTTCTGTTATTTTTTTAGTATTTTGGGTCACATTTACTTCTCGCTATTTAAATGAATGGGATTATAAAAATAGAAAGTATTATTCACTATATGATCCATTCAAACACTATTTAGTGTACATTCTATGTTCAAATCATTACACTCACTCGCGTCAACATTCAAACTTTAAATGTTCAAATTTTGTTAGACCCCTACATTAAACGAACTCGCATATCTCTCGCTATTTTGCGTTCGGTAACAGCTACCTTCTTTTTGTCTGTCTTCGTACGTCCATGAAGATAGCACTTCATTTTTTTGTAATTATGTTTTTTTTACATGGAATCGTTTGGAAATCGTTTGGAATTCTTTGGAAACGTTTGGAACTCAATTTTTATCGTTAAAACGATAAAATCCAAAAAGTTATCGCCTTTTTAAAAAAAAGTAATTGCCCTGCAAATGACAAATTTTAAGATTTTTTCTTTGCCAATCGCTTGGAAATTGTTTGGATTGTTTTGGAAACCCATTATTGAACATGAATAATTATAAATAATGAGTTAAATGTAACTTGTCTTATAACTCCTTCCTAATCTCTCACCTGAAATATAACCACCGTAACAGCTAAAAGTACGCGCCGTATGTCACGCCGTCTGTTGTAACTTTGCCGTATGCGACAAGTCGCTAGTCGTGACGTCACCTAGTAAGATGCCTGCAGGCCGAGGGCCTAGTAATAATACCAATTGCATGGGACGAATCTTTCTTTTTTAATATCTTGGCAAAAAATGATTCTTCACCATAAGTACATTTAGATAGTGTTTCTTATTTTTTGAAATCTATTTAATTAAATAATATAATCAGTACAAAAAAATTATCCATTTTATTGTTGAATTAAATAGTTCCTTAAAAATAAAAAATTATATAAGAAACAAAGATTTAGAGGGCGCCTGGACAATGTTACGGGATATCCTTGTTAGATGCACAATCGAAGTATGTGGTACCGCAGTTGTAGGAAGAATGT
>NC_046660.1:44161771-44180420 GCF_010883055.1 Belonocnema kinseyi
ATCCCATCCACACACTACTCCTTTCCCCTGCCGAGTGAGTCACGCCTACCCCGAAAGGGAAATGGCTTAATGGTGTAATAATAATAATAATAATATATATTACCTTACCGATAGAAATCTCAGAGTATTCTCAGGCGAAATAGCCTGGGCGGTTTGAGACTCTGCAGGTTGGATTTGAATAATTTAGTCTCAGAGATAGTCAGAGAGATTTGGGTCCTTTTAAAGGTCCTTTTAATACTGTAACGACGGTAATATAATGGTTATTTACAGTAGTTGCGGACGTCCCTAACCTGACTCTCCCTTTTTAAATTTTTCATCGAATTATTAACACTTTTTTTTTAATTGATGAATTTTCTCATTCTACTTATTGACAATTATAACTTATATACTAATATACAATTTTCGAGTTGAATTAAAAAATGTTGTCTTTTTGGCGAATCTCATTCCATTTGCGAGAAACGTTGTATTAATTCACATTTAAACATTTAAAAAAAGTTAGATACCTGAAATCACAAAAATCCGTAGATTTCGAATTATAATGTTTTAGTCTGTTAACTGTGGAATTAAAAAAATCTATTTCTAAGTTTTAATCCGAAAGCTCAACAAAGGTCCCTTGAGTTTCGGCTACTCTATTGAGATAGCCTCTCTGCTGTTATTTATGATCGAATTCTTATTTTTATTTCAGCCTCTCTACTGGTTATTTATGATCGTATTTTTATTTCAATTTCAGTGAAGACATTTTAAAGACTTCAAAATATTTAAACGAGCTACCTGGACCTTTAAATATATCTACGTTAGTGCCTGCGGAGAATTTCTCAGAGCTTCTGAGAGCCTTGAGAATATTTAGCATATACTCAGATTTTCTGATTAAATAAGTATGCTGCAGAATTATGCAAAAACACTTTCCTTACATTGTGTTTATTATGGAATACCCTGTTTATGATATTTCAATTTCTTATAATAACACTAAAAATGATTAAGATCATACTTCCATAAGGCAGTCTAACAAAATGAAGGTTAAATTCGTTAACCAGATATTTCCAACCAAAATTTATCGCTAGTAAAATTACGCAGGGGTGGCTAAGAATAAAATTTAGTGCAAAATAAGAAAGAAATATTAAATTAATCATTCAAAATAAGATTCGTACCTTATTTTGCAATATCTGAATAAGCAGTGCTAGGCCAAGATATATGAATAAATATAATATTAATTCTATATAATAGAGTTGAACATAATGTAGAGAAGTTTGCATTATAGCTTCTTTGTCTCTTACACTATTTAGCTTACTATTCACTATTTTCTTATTTCAGAATTTATATATCTTAATTTTTTCAACGATAATACATTTTTAAACAATTTTTTTCAGTTCTGCTATTGATAGTAATTTTGTTCAGATCCTTTTCATTGATAAAAATGTACACGTTAATAAACTACATATTGCTTCATTCGAAATGCCACTGTACATGTAATTTATTGCTTTTAGGTTAGTTTGCTCCCACGTGGAATCGTTGTCCGTTACTGATTTTTCTCTTTGTGCAGGATCAATACGTTTTTTTAATTTCGATAGGAATGTCATTCTCTTCTTCCAATTTATGTAGTTTCTTCCGTCAAATACATCCATTTTTTACTTCGTTCTGTATTTATCTTTGTTAACTTTTTTAGAAAATAAAAAATTTTCAATATCACTATATCAGTCATTACTTTTGAAACAGTGTTTCTATGTATTTTTTGGTTATTTCAGTGCCTCCTTTTTAATTTTATCGTCAATCACTTTACTCAACAAATCACTCTCACCACGTTTTTGCATAACCTTAAAACGTTTTCCCATAAACTACTTTCTGTTACTATGTTACATTCTAAAAGATTGTGGATATAGAACGGTAGTGAATCACTTATAGAACACCGATTCTGAGTTAATCATATGTATTTATTTGTAAGAAAAAATAAGAAGTATAAAAGTTTAATATAGTTAATGGCGATTAATGAGTTCCACATACTCTTATGACTTACTTGTGTTACAGACAGGAAACGGCTGCTCGCTCCTAGTTTCGAATAAGCTATAGTCGAGTAGTACGGTATACGTACAGCTTAAGAAATATCACGAACAGTATGCATGTACGTAACTCAACAATAATAAATAAATGTACAAAACAGTATGAGGGTGGGGAGGTATAGATTTTTAGATTAATCTAGAATTCCAGTGTTGTTTATGTCGGAGGACCAATCAACTAAGGCAAGATCAGACGGTGAGCAAATTAACCAAGGGACAGTCAAACACTTAACCAAATAATCGAGGCAAGATTATTCAGTGACCATCCAACCAATTCAAGATCAGTCAGTTGCCTGGCGAATCACTGACTGATCTAGCCATAGTTGTTAAAATCATCGACTAATGGTACCTTATTTCGGCGGATCTATAACTGACTGCCATACTTGACTTGATGACTAACTAACATTGTCTTAGTTTTCAGAATCAGTGACTGACATTTAATTAGAAGATTGGATAATTTCCTAATCTTGTCTTAGTTCCTAGGATCCTTGACTGATCTAGCTTCAATTGGTTTATGTTTTCAACATAATGCGGAAGCTGGACGTGGAAAAGTTACGCTTACTTCGAAAGAGAGCTCGTTAATGGCATAATTATAACTGAAAATAGTTGTAATATTATCTTTAAAAGACAAGCGTTTCACAGAATAGTTGAATTATAATTCAAAAGGATATCTTTTTAAAAAATAAGTAATACAATTCAAGTGAAGAAGCAGCTTGACGCGCACTCTCTTCGTATTCACCCACCACTTGTCCCAAAATTCGCCACGGTCCCGGCGTGAAGCTGTAGCTTCGATGATTGGGTTAACCTAAAAGGAAAGATTCGATTGCTTCGTAACTAAAGATTGCCAAAAACAAAAGATTATTGTTTCGCTTTTTCCACTTTGCGGTCAATGTCATAATTTTATAATAAAAATGCATGCTGGATTGACATACAAAATATGATACTAATATAAATTTTATTTATATAAGTTTAATTTTAAAACATTTAATTTCGTAATTTGGGTTGAAGTTTGTCATTTCCAAAGAGTGTTTCATATTAAAAAAATCGTTTCCAAAATTCAATTGATAGACACATAATATTATACAAAATAAAATCAACTTTTGATTGTTATTATGTGATTAATTTTTTTCATAAAACTCCATGATTTTATTTGTGAATTTTTATTTGTGTGAAATTTAGATTTTAAGTTCAAAGGGACACGTGTGATTTTGCAGAGTGCTATTTTCTATGTTTATTTTTTTACAGGTATTTCATAAATTCACAGAAAAATACTTTGAAAACTGTATGTGCACAGTTTTATTAAATAAGATTTTTTTATTTTTCCAAATCCATGTTCGAACTTTTATTTTCATATTGCAATATTTTCAAAACGTTTTTACATTCTCATGATTCACGATTAAAATCAAGTTCCGTTTGGGAACATGATAATTCTCGAAAATAATGAACGGATCAAGTCGAGCTTTGGCACAATTTTTCAAGTTATAAAAGGAAGAATAAGTTTATGTATTAGCTACTTTGAATAGAAATTCCAAAAGTTAGATCTTTTTAAAAAAATTTTATACCAATTTGTTTAAGATTCAAAAATTTTATGTATAGCCATTTATAGTACTCAGAAAGCCGAACATAGCATTTGCAAAATTTTAAAAATCAATCAAAAATGAAAATGTTATGCTAAACAACGCCTGATATGAAAAGAATGCAAGAGAAACGTTTCTTTTTGAAAGCCCTCCAAGATCATCATCACAAATTTTTTGGA
The DNA here is from genome assembly GCF_010883055.1 of Belonocnema kinseyi. NCBI lineage: Eukaryota > Metazoa > Arthropoda > Insecta > Hymenoptera > Cynipidae > Belonocnema > Belonocnema kinseyi. Next base: position 44,165,579 of record NC_046660.1, read on the forward strand.
TTTTCTTAAAAGATCGAAAATTCAAATTTTGATCAAATAAAAAATTATCAAAAATTCTATTTAGTGCCCAACTATGTAATATATGAATACAAATGAATAATTAAAAATTTTGCAAGTAAAAATAATCTGAAAATTTGTTGATACTCATTTTTTCATAGGGTGCGTAGTTTTTTATGCATAAAAAAATACAAACAAAAATTTAATTTTTGAAAAACGACATAAGCTAAAAAAAAGGAGTGAACAAGAATTGTGCACCTAAAATGCATATACAAATTTTTTACGAAGCACTTTTTAATAAGAAGCGTAATATAGGTTTTAATAGTAAATAATGAAATAAAAAATAACAATAAAACATATGTGGAAAACTGAAAAATGGAATGAACAAAAAAAAAATAAAAAAAAAAGTTGTTCACAACAAAAGGAGATCTAAATTTTTTATAGTTTTTTTTTACTTTCTCGTAATTTATGGTTAAGAAAGTACTGAAATTTAGAAAATCTTACACCTTAGTTTTTGAACGGATCTTCATGTTTTGGGACACCTTCCGCTCATCCGTGAAGTATGATAAAAATTTGTTGGAAGAATTTTAGCGCTTAAAATTCCAACATGATTTATTGAAACCGCTTTTTTGGGAGAACTCCTTGCTTTTACTTCATTTGTTAAAATTGATATACGTATATCAAAAATTTCCATATTATGCCAAAAGACGAAAGATACGTAAAATTTTCAAGATGACAAAGAGAGGTAGAATAGAACGTATGAAGAAAGGATGGTAGCTTTATATTGTAAGGTAATTCAGAAAATCAATACACATTAAAAAATTTTAGTAAAAAATCAAGCGCGTCGCGCAAGTGTCACGATAAAATTCTTTAATAAAGTTTAATTCAAGCATAATAAGTGCGAAGCATAAGTAACCAAGCGCGTAGTGCAATATGCGACAAGCGCGCGCTCTAAGTGCGTTCAGTTTTGCATTCAAATTTGCGAGATATATGGAAATTTAATTTTTATTTTAAAATTATAAGTTGGGAATAGAAAATTCTTCTGTGCAGGACAATAGACGGGAGAACTTTAATTCGAGTGCCGGCGCGTGAACTGGAAGAGGAGGGAGTGGGAAAACACGGTCGAAGTGTAAGGAGTGGGGGTCAGAATTCTCTGCTGAGACTTCTCCGGTCCGCTGTCTCGAGCTCGAGATTTTTTCGATCACTCGCCCTGTAAAATTTCACTTTTGCCTAGTAAGTCCATTTCTCTCAGATCGCGTTTAACTGAAAGCGAGAGTTTGGTGCGTAATCATAAAATATATCCATAACTTTAAGTAGATATTTTAAGATATAAGAAATTTAGATTAAGTTCTATTCTACCTGCATTATATTCCCATCACATACCATATATAATTCCCCCTTTCCCAAACCTCCCATGGTTGGCGGCGCACGATTTTGCTCCAATTTTTGTAACAGAATTGGATTTTTGAAAATAATGATCATCATAATTACAAAATTTTTTTAAGTTTTAAGAAGAGAAGGTTAAGTTTGGGGTTTGCGAATGGAAATGGATATTCTAAAATAAAACTCATCTAGTATTTTGAAGAAATGAATCACAAGGTGTAATAATTTGAGTTTATATTTATATTTTTTTGATGAAAATTAATATTTTCAATTGAAAAATCATCATGTGTTAAGAAAAGGTGTAAAAAGGCTTATCAATTGAAGGGTTTGTTTTGGAGTTATTTACGAAAATCAATTTTCCAAAGAAGTATCATCAATTATTGTGTTTCAGCTATTAAGCCTAACGAATTTATAACCATGCTTATGCTTTTTAAGTATATTTCATATTTTAAAAGACACAATTTATTAGTCTTCATCAAGAATTGGTTTTTCTTTTTTGCAAATCTTTTGTGTAAAATAAAAAAGTAACCTTAAAACCTTAAACCTTAAAAGGTTTCTCTATCTCTCCAGTAGCTTAGTCGTAAAAGCACCTTAACAGCAATCGGAAGACCTGGGTTAGACTTCCAGCGGAGTGAACGGATGAGATCCTTTTTCAAAAAGATATTTTATTTTAAAAATTCATTAGATAAATCAAAAAGATAATATTCGCAAAAAGGAATAAAAGATTTCGATAGATTCAACGCTGTTTTTCTACCTTATTCTCATAACATTTCAAATTCCTTTTAATCATGACTAGGAAAAATAGGTGTACATATAATTAATAAAACTTTGTTAAAAAGTACCATAACTATCAAGTTGAAAAAGGAAATACGTGACAAAATGAAAAAACAAAATGTTTATACAATAAAATTCAGGAGTTTCAAGGTAGTATATAGGACAATCAAGAAGACCGCTAAGAATAAGGAGATAGACATCAAAATAATTTTTATGGAAATGAGAAATATGTCCTATATGTAATTAAACGTTCCAAAAAAAGAAGAAATTGAAATGTTATTTATTAAGAGAGAGGGCAATAATGCAATAAATTTAAAAGAATATTTTTCGAGATACAACAAAGCTTTTGATGGTCTTAACAAATTTTTATAGAAAATAATTGTATTTCAATATTCTGATCATTGTCATTTCGAAAGATTATTTAAATACATAACAGATTTCCGAAATATTAAGGATTGGCACCTGTACCAAATACTAAAAGTGAAAAACATATTCAAAATGAAAAAACACGAAAATTGCGTAAATACCATTGTAATGAACACCCTTATGAGATCTGAAATTGTCTGGAAACATGTTGGTTGTCTCTCTCTTAATTCTCTTCGTATTTTTTTCTTTGTTATATATTTGGTTGTAATGAGCAGATTACAATATATTATTATGAATATGTTTTTTCAAAACAACTGATTTTTGGATTCCCAATATGTTTGAGCCTATTTGTTAAAAAATAATGTTTTGCACAGATTTATTTACTGATATGATTTCTACCATTTTTCTCTTTAAAAATAAACTATTAATTAAATTTCTATTCATTGACATTTTGTAAACCTGAAAATGATCAAATTGCGTGCCAAGTGCAGAATTTTTCTTTGTACTTTCACAATTATCTACACAGTAAACTCCTGCATCTTTTGCTTCACTTTTCTCCAAATATCTCTCTAAAACAATCAGAGTAATTTTTTCAATGGTTGAATCTGTTTCATTTAAGTATCTCGATGAACATTTAATCAACTAAAAACAGTAAATACATAATTCAAAATGTTCAAACTTACTTTTTCGGAAATTTACTGCTATTCCAAACGTACCTTCTTTCCCTTATTTTGTACTTCTCCAAACAATATAATTAAAAATAATTAATATAAAACTTCTCATGATCTGAAAAAAGTAAAGTCAGATCTCGGCTTACATGTTAAGAGAACTTGTGTTCAGAAGATGAACCATGTGTCAGATTAATCGATCATCGAAGAGGAGGATGCAGTTGCCTGCATCTTTTCTTTCTATCCAATTACCCATGATTGAATGGACGCTGTTCAGTTTAATTTGGAATTTCAAAATGATCATCAGGTTAGTTCGAGATAACGATCATTTTTGTGTGACTTTAGAATTATTTAAAATTACACGCAATGCTAGAGCAATTCCTTTTTTCTGCATTAACAATTTTGTGGTGCCTCTTTATTAATATTTAGCATTAGGAACTCCCTATTTATACTGATAAATCAAAATCAACCATAAGATGCCACTAGATGCGCTATACTTACACCTAACAACCAATTTCAGTATATATTACTGGATTGCTTCAGTATATCCAGATTTTACGGATTCGCTCTCAGAAATTGAGGGCATCAAAAACATAAACAAACTTGATCACATAGTGCACCTAAGAAATTCAAGAGACTCATTGGATCCTGAAAATCGGGGAAAGGATACCATCTTATCGGGATGCCAGCTTATCTGAGAATTGAAGGAAACGAATTATAAGACGTTTTAGCCAAATCAGTATGTCGACTTCTAGTAACTAATGTGTTGGTTCCTTTTCATCACAAAGTCGTTAGAACCTTTGCATATCAAGTTTTCTAAACCCTCTGGAATAATTCTGGAAACCATCTAACAATAAAAAGCTACATCTGGTTAGAGTCGATCTAAAAAATCTCAAATCTCGTAAGAAAACTGTGCAAATCAAGTGAATCTTACTAGGATAAGAATCGGGCACTCTAACATAACACATTCTTACTGAATTAATTACCATGACTGAGTCAGAACAAAATGATCTATATGAAGTTGCTGTCTCCATACATCATACATTGGTCGGTTTTGTGAATTATTAAATATATTATTCATGTTCGAGATTCACATTCAGTGCTCATTACACCAAAGACTAACTACCAAAAAATTGGACATAAGATTTCTTCTACAATCATAGAATATGTAAAGCCTAAGTCAGCCGCTAATGACCACTGTAGCATTCCATAATCAATTTTGTCAACGGAAGAGTTTGTGTTTATGATGTAACGTGGCAATAATGCTAACACCACTTTGTATTCTCTACCGGTCAGGACAGAATCCCAAAAATATAGGAAAGAACCTTTTCATTGTACCGCGGTTCAAGAGAGATGCTCGACAAAAGGGGGCCATAGAAATTGTTAGAACATTTTTTCTGGCACCAGAAATTTATCTCTGTTCAGAGTTGGCTCCGCAGAAAATTCCGGATATCTACTTCGCACGGCAGCTCCCCCTTTATTAGGGTTGAATGACATTTCCCGCTCTATGGGTGACGTCACAAGAGATATTAACTGAATTGGCGGGCTCGCAAATGGAAATTCAGGGATTAACGACAGACCCTCGCAGAAAACAATAACTCTCATTGCTGAAGCCATCCGGAAGGAAAAGAAAGTTCTCTAATGTCTAGGATTTTAAAATTAAACCCGGAAAATGGTCATCATATTATTTTAGTCCACGATCCCGCTGGAAAAATGTCTATCTACTCGTAATTTAGTTTGCCGTTGAAAGTCGAAGGTTTAGAAGAATAAATGCGCGGCAGATTGGTTACTTCCTCCTCGAGTAAGTCGTGGTCTTAGTGCTTAACACTCAATTTTTTATCCTCCAGTAAAGAAGGGTTAATTAATTTCCAATGGGTCAAGCATCCCCTGGGACGCGTTAAACTGATTAACGTATAAGTTTTCAAGAAATGTTAGCCGTTCTGGTTAATACCATGTTCGTACATTAGTTGAGTTAATACTTCTTTTTTTTGTTAGTAACTCAGAACTTTATGTGATTTCTTTTCTTTTCGTCAGTAAAGCGATTTAATATGATAAAAAAGATTGCTGTAATTTCAATTGTGTAATCCGCGAACCCGACAATTATTTCCAATTCAGTCTAAGTTTACATGTTAATTTTAAGGTGAATAAGTTCTATGACTAAATATGGCGGTCAGAAAAGACCGCCAGACGTGTGAAACAAAATAGGTAAACACGCCTTTGTGATGGAGTCGTCCCTGGAAGGTTAGCGGTTCCTGATCCGCCTGAGATATAAATTATTTTGATTTTGTTGGACGTTTCAGCCTTCCATCGAGCGAGCAGTCCATTACAATGAATCTTGATACATTTATATCTACATTTATTATTTTACCTAATAAGTCCCTACAATAAATTATAATTGTAGATTCCTAAAAGCATTATTTTCAATTATTAAATTATGATAAGCATTCTCTTTTTGAATGTAGCTAATCAACCAACAAGAATTCTGCTTAGCCTGTCAGCTCACTAGCAAATATTGCCTTAGTTAGTCAGTTCTTTAGTTGAATTTCTCTTATTTAACCGGTTCAATCACTGATATTACCCTGTTTGGTAGGATAATTCAAATATTATATCTTAGTTTGTTGAAACACCTACGGGTCTTGCCTAGATTGGATCACTGATAGATCCTGCCTTAGTTCTCCGGACCTCTGACTGAACTTGCCTTATTTGATTGGATTACTGCCTGGTCTACCCTACTGAAAATTCCTATTTAGGTTTCTATATAGAAACCTACATAGGATCCTATATAGGATCCCACATAGGAACCTATATGCTTCACCTATAGATGCCACCTATAGGAAACGACATAGGATACTATAAAAAATCCTATGTAGGTTCCTGCATAGGATCCTATATAGGATCCTGTATATGTTCCTGTATGAGACCATCTTCAGATACGCAATAGTATTCTATGTTACCTACGACTGCGCAAAATTTTTTTTGGTCCTCCAGGAACACCAAGAGACATACGTAGTATTATGTACAATGAGGTACCATTATGTACTTATTATGCAGTGTCTTATACAGGCACCTATATAGAATTCTATCTCATTTCCTATAGGTGGTACCTATAGGTGAAATATGTATGATCCTATGCAGGATCGTATATAGGATCCTATCTAGAAAAATAATTTTTAATTTCTGTATAGGTTCTTATATAGGATCCTATATAGGAACCTATATAGAAATTTTCAGTAGGGTAGCTTTGGTTGGTTAAATCATAGGCTGGCCTTGCTTCAGTTGGCCGGATCAGTAACTGATCTTCCCGTAGAAGATTGGATCACTGACGAATCTAACCTTTTGTAGGATACCCGACTTATGGATCTCTAAATGAAATTACATTAGTTGGTCGGATCAGTGATTGATCTCCTCTTAGATGATTGGGTCATTGACTGATCTTGCCTTATTCAGTAGGATCATTGACTTTTCTTGCCTTAGTTCACTGGACCACTGGCTGACTTTTATTTAGATGGTTGGAGCTCTGACCGATCTAGTCTTAGTTGGCACCATACCTCACTGATCTAGCCTCAGTTGGCCGGAACATTAGCGGATCTTACTTTATTTTTCCAGATTACTGAATGATGTAGCCTTAGGTGCTGGGATCACTAAATGATCATGCCGGAGTTCTACCTGTTCACTGATTCATCCTGCCAAATTTTTTTGGATTCCTGATCAATTTCAACTTAGTTGAACGGTTCTTTGAAAGATCTTCCATTAGATGATTGAGCTAGTGACTAATCGTACCCTTGTTGTTCGAATCCAGAATTGATCTTGCATTCAATTGATGGGTCATTGAAAGATAGTCGTATCAAAGGCTTTAAAATAGCTAATTGAAGCTGAATAAACAACACGAAAAAACAGTACTGTCACTCGAACTATACAGAAGTATAGTTTAGCGAAGTACGCGTATATAGTGTCTGGACCCATGCGGTATTGGTGAGACAACTACACTGATTTGTCGCGAGACCAAGGTACTTCTTCGCATACACGTGCGACTCTAACCTCAAAATGGAAGGGAAGCGTCATTTACTCTAGGAGTTTTTTTGTAAAAGTTTCTACGTATCGTATCTTTTTTCTCAAATCTCCACGTTTCTAGACCTTTTGATCCAGAAAAACAGCGTTTCACGAAAGTGTGTGTGTGTGTGTGTACACGTATATTTTTAGTTTGCAGCACCGTGAAAGAATTTTTATATCACGTATTGTCACGTCAACAAACTTGTATCCTTCGTGGAGCAATATGACGTTTAGGAATACTTGTATAGCTGTTAAGCCTATAGTGATACAATTGTGAGGACCATCCGGTAGTGTTGATGTAAGAACTTTACTTTCTATTTCTGAGGACAAAAATATTGTTCTCTCAGCGATATTGTTTTTTCCGTGAAACTATCCATTCCATACCATAGCTAAGTTGGAAAAAATTTGTTCAAGCTCGTGGACTTGAAAAAAGCAAAAAAATTTGAAAATTTTTTCTCACACTACTTGTTACAATAGAAATTATCAAAAAGGAAGGATAATGAAAGCATATTGTGAAGAATTTATATGAGTTTGAAACATTTCCAATCGGCCGTTATCATATGCAAAATACGAATTTCTATGCATCGAAACGCATTTAACAGAAACATAACAGTTTGAAGGGTTTCATCAAATTAAATTTCCCTCTGAAATTTTTCTAATAAAATTAAATATCTCAGAAGCAAATGAGTCTATCTGATAATTGTTGAGATAACGTTTATCTCCGCGATATGTGTTTTATATATTATAAGAAAGCACTAGAAACCTCATTTGTTAAAGCTTGAGGAAGATTTTTCAATAATGAATAATTAAATTTTTCATTCAGTTGGCAATGATGAGGGTTTTTCATACTCTTGTTACAACAGTGTTAGTTATCAACAGTAATATTAGTAAGTACAATCGTAAAATATATCTATAACTCTAATTATATCCCAATTACCATTTCTAACACAAATTTATTCGATTTTGGCCAAAATGAGTACAGAAAGTACTCTGCGTCCAATGTATGACTCTTGACAACTTTGAACAGAGTAACCTTGAGCGTGTAAACTTGTACGATCTGCATACGTACACAGTTGGGTTAGTTCCATATGTGCACGTTCATGGGTAATATGGAAATTTGATTATATAAAGCCAGACATGCACATCGCCGTGAAGTTCTACCTAATATTACAAATCTAAAATATTTTTTAGAATTCGAAATAAGTACCTATTTAACCCCTTCACTGTCAATGACACATATATATTGGAAAAAATTCGTGTTACTTTTGCATCATGAAACTAATATGGGCATTTCAGAACAAAATTATTTCACGCTATCCGAGCTAATTGTGCTTCAATAGATTAGGGTTTTTGAGGTCGCTGGATTTAAGCCTGGTGCTACATTTTCTAAGTTCAACTGCCGTTCCACGCAGAACCTTGAGTCACGAAACGAGGACGCGGCGGTTGGTGACTCATTTTTTTCATATCCATCATACTGAATTTTTCAATTCCAACGTCAAATTTCAATTCTGTGCTGTTTAAAACTTTTCGTTATGTTGATAATTATGTTTACTATTTCTGTTCCTTTTGGGTTTTTTTAACAAAAATCGATGTTCCACATAGAGCATTGGTTATCTCCCTGCCTATCTCCCTCCCTCTCTCTCTCTCCCCTCCCTTTCTCTTCCTCCTTCTTCCTCTGCCACACCATCTCTCTCCGTACACCGCCTTCTCCATCTTCGTCTCTCCCCCCCTCTCTCCCTCTTGCTCTGATAAGGTCATCAGCAAGGTCACCTTACAACTTTTATGTTTTAGAATATAATTATATTTAGCCTTCTCTCAGAAACAACGACGTGGATTTTGTCAAATTTGTTTCTCTTATAGCGCTTTATTAGTTTGCTTTCTTTTGCATCAGCGGAAATACTATGAAAAATCGCTGCTGACTATCAAACGTGACTACTCGTTTAAAACTTGAGCGAGAAACTTTTGCAAAAACTGCTAAAACGCTGATTAAATTTCGCGTCGAATGAGCCCTAATACAGATTTTCTTGACCTTTTTAGGAGGCTATTCTGGGCGAGAAGTTTTAAAAAAATTCCAGAATATCTGTAATTTTGTACCTCGATTTCAACTTTCGTCATGAACTAGAATAGTTGTAGCGAAAATCAGGCTTCCCCTTCATTTCTCCTTAAAAGTTATCTTCCTTGGCTTGATTTTAGAGTTGGGTACCGTAGGAGCTGTCCAAGATTCGAAGGCGACGTCTAAGCTTTTTGACACTCGAGCCTTTTTCGGAGCAGGTTTTGGTGGCTCTCCATCTGAGTCTCATTCAAATAGTGGTCTGCCGGTCTTGGTTAAGTGGTGCTAGATTTTCCGTAAACTTGGCTCCAAAGATGAAATGGAGAGATCAATGCGTTCGGTAGGAGATGTTTGTATTCCAGCTGTCATATTAGGGGTACCCAAAGGGCTTCGGTTAAGCGCAAGGACATAACCCAGTAACCGATCAGTATAGGGTGTGACGGATCTTGGTTTGGTTATCTCCCCGCAGGGTGCTGTTGGCTCGAATACATGATGGGTTTCTTTAGTAAGGATCTGGCCCAGCTTATCCTCTTTGCCTGTATCAGTTTGGGTCCATGAATCCGCAGTTTATGTTAGCCCGGGATCTTTATACTAAGCGCTGGCATCTGTCGTTCACACGAATTGTTACCAAACGCTCCTCCTTGTAGGGGGTTAATCCGGGTTTTTTGGGGCGCTTCCGATTTTTAAAGCTTATCTAGATTTGTGAAACAAATTTGAGACCTCAGGTTTATTTTTCGTATGACCCATGTGAGTTTTTGAATGTATCTTTAATGATTCCAGAACCATAGGCTACCGCACAGGCATTTCTTGGAGCTACCTCAGATGAACGTTTAATTCCGGATACACGGGACCTGTTTAAGGTAACGGCTCTAGTATGGCTTGTTCGACGGCCCTCCAGCTATTCTTCAGAAAAGCGAGTTCATACTTTCCTTCTCAGATTCGCTGCTACTTCAGTTTGGCTCACTTTCGAGCGTTTACAGGTTTCCTTGGCATTTGTAGAAAATTGCGAAAGGAACCATAAATATAGTACAGAGTAAGAAACATGGGGCCTTTGCCTACCCTAGCAGCTAACTTTAAATCCGCGGCCAGGTTTGTGATCGCCAGCACCTAGTGAGCTCCCACAGGGCCTCTTTAGTAATGCTTTATCTCATGAGTACTATCTGCAGTCAGGTGGTCGTGTGAATGAACTCGATAGATATTGATTTACACAAAGTTTGCTGCTACTAAGGTACTACCAGCAAGTACGCGGAAGAATGGCCGGTCCACATAGGTTACTTTTTTTGATTGATGCAAAAAAATTTGCTTGGATCGGTGTCGCCACCTACAGCGTTCTGAACTATTGGACATTAAATTTGAAGCAATTACAAAAACATCACACTACCGCATTTATTGTTTTTTTCATCTGCATTAACTATGTCCTATGGTCGTATTATAACATTTCTAACGAAAATCGAAAAAAGTTGAAATTTAAATCTAAATCTAAATCCAAATTTAAATTTAAATCTGTAATAATAATGCCGTCTGTAGGCACTGCGACCGCCTCACTCGTTAGTAGTAGTGGGCAAAGTGGAGTGTGGCGACCGCTACTACTAGAGCTTGTTTCATGTGGCCACATAGCAGACCTTACGGCAGGAGCCATAAGGTTGGATTAATGAACTTTTTGTTAATTTCTCAGACCATTGGAAAGCACTGCAATAAATCTATATTCCCAATAAAAGGAAATCTTAAAGATTGACTTCGTTTTGAAAATACTTAAAGACAAAGTTAATGTTATGTTTTTTGTTTCAGAATTGAGTTTACAGTTTGAATGCTTACCTAATGGTGATCCTCTTCCTGGTTTTACCCGTTGCGCACCTTCGGATGCTCCTGACCGTTGTACCCCCGGCACATCTCACTCTAGTGGCAGGTCTGCTTCTCGTGCCAGAACTCCACTTCAAGGTAGGTCCAGGTCTCCTCGTACCAGACATAGTTCCTTACTCTTAATTGAATTTGAACCTCGTGAACGTAGATTTCTTAGGCTTATTCTTCACTCGAATCCGAATCAGGTATTTTAATTTCACATATATACTTTTCCTACTAATAAGCCTATCGAATTAAGAGTATTACGTAGTTCTGATGCATCGATGCCAACCGAAGAACAAAATGTGTTAGCAACATCAACTGGTGACATCCTGGTAATACTAGATAAACATAGCAGGCTTCGTAAAATATATACGCGTATTGATGGCATTCAAAAGCGGGTAAAATAAACATGGACAGCGGCCGGGTTGTCAAAATGAACTAACAAGAAATCAGGGAGGCTCCTCTAAATACCGCCCATCCGATCACAAAGTATTTTAGAGTAGTACATGTAAATGAAATTTAAAAAAAAAACCACCACACCATAATTTAATAGAAAGCGTAAACGCGATATGTAATATTGTTTTCGATCCGAAGAGGCTTGAAACTTTCCACGTAAAGAATAAATTCTCAGTAGTAATAATAATAAGTAAATTGAACAGTTCAAAATTCATGATTTTTTAAATAAATATTATACCATTAACTAAGACAAAATCAGTCTGTGAGCCAATCAACTAAGAGACAGACAGTTATTTAAATATCTAAGTCAAGATTATTTATTGACCAACCAACCAAGGCAAGATCAGTCAAATATCCGAACACAAACGGCCAGAAAAGTCTCAAACAATAGCTTTTATTGACGCTTAAACCGGGAAGAACCAATACTTCTTACAAGAGATGTTCCGCAGTTGCTGGATGCGATTTATGTAATAAATTCATTTACATAAATATCTTATATAAAAAATTCTGTTTAGCAGGATCAAGGATTAATATTATATAAGTTGGCCGAATCGTTGACTGAAGTAGCAAGACTTGGTAGGATCACCGGCTGATGGTGCCTTATTTCGTTAGATCTCGAACTGACTCTACCATAGTTGACTTGATGACAAACTAATATTGTCCAACAAAAACTTACTTTTTGCCATTTATGTAGTAATATACCTCACAATAAGTAGCGATTGGCAAAAAAACAAGAGTAATGACATATATTTCTGTCTCACACAGCGCACAGAACTTTCTCAGCATTGCGCTTGCGCGGGAAAGAAGTGTGGAAACTACATGTACGTCATATATATATATATATATATTTGTGTGTGTGTTCCCCCATCTCTTTTTCTCCCATTCGCGCTTCCTCGCTCTATCGTCTCAACTCTTCCTTTTCTAGCGCACTAGCGTAACCGCCCAGCTCAACCGGCACCTCGAAATACATCGCGGTTGAAGACAATTAAATTAAAAAAAGATAAGAGAAATAAACAAATTAAAAATAAGACAACGAGCCTGTAGTTTAAGGTCGCCGTTTGTTTTTAACTCAACCGGGTTCCAACGGGTCATTGCGGCCTTCTTCCCTTCAAGGTAGATGATTGAAAGGGAAGAATAAATATTTAATGAAAATTATAAACATATTAATACCAATAAAAAAAGGACAATAATTAGCGACCCCCCCCCCCCCCCCCCCCCCCCCCCCCCGGTTAACACGGCCGGACTAATATTAAGATACATTACGAGAGGAATTAAGATAGGTTACAATGAATTTCGAATTATCTCGTCTTAGGTACCGAGTAAATCCAACTAATGTGAGTCGGGATAGAAGGGGCCTTGTAGTTGGTAGTTTTTATTATTGTTTTTCTTTAATTAAATACTCAAAAAGTTAAATTAATAATTAGTCCAATAAAAACCCCAACGGCCGTTCTATTCGTCGTAGCTCCATGGTTCTCCGAGAATCATGAAGCTACGATAAATCATAGGTTAAATTTTAAATTTAAGATCGCTCGTTAGTTTATTTATATTTTTAATTTTGATTTAGAAAAAGAAAAAAAATAAATGACCAGCTTATGAATTTTCTCGGTCGACGCGTGAAGACCGAGGCAGTGCGTTCGAGGCAGAGCTCCCCCACTGCTTGGCTGCGACTCAGTTGTCGATCTCACGGCCAATCAGCGGGCCCGTTGCCGCTCCCACCGCTCTCGGCCAGCTTAACGCACAGTCACCGAGAGTCCAGTTAGTCATGTAATAGTCAGTTGAGTTGGGAATCTTAGACAGGTCAGATCTGATCTGCCTCGTCCCGTTTGTAAAAAATAAAGTTTTTTTTTTAAATTCAGCCAACATCTATTCTCTTTTTCTCTCGAAGCGTTACTTTTCGCTACTACTGGTGAATACCCCCCCCCCCTCCCCTACCTCCAGGATCATCGAGTGCCAATTTCTGCACCATCAACGACAGGAATCGCGTGGAGTTTCCTCGCGAGCTTGGTTCTTCATTATCCTAGATTTCTTTCCGTCAAGTGTTTCGGTTTTCCTCGTTGTCAGTGACGACGTGTTTATTTTTTTTGCAAAGTGTTTGTGTCTGTGGTGTCTCGGCAACCAGTTAGTGCTACCGTAGGAAACGCTCGGTGCCTTTCGCTGGGTGAGTGGAATTTCGGCCGAAAGGTTGCTCTCTCGTACAGTAAATCCCCTTCTATAGTGCACTTAGTCGGCCGAAAGGTTGACAAGCCACTACCGAACGGACCAGATAGCGGGCCGAGTGTCTTGACACTCTCTCCTGAGGGTGTAGCAGTGGTTCCGCACGTTCACCGCGTGTACGGGGCCGCGACAGAGTTGAAACCCTTTGATGACAGGGGCCAACAAATTGTCGCGTCCTAATCCTCGGACAAGACGCCGTCGAGAAAGGCAGGCGGAGGAAGCCGCCCTTTCTCCCGAGGAGCGCGAACGACGAATAGCCGCTCGACGAGCACACAATGCAGAAAGTGTGCGTCGTGCCAACCAAGAGTGCGATCGTTTAAGAAGAGAGGCGCTTCGATAGCTCCAGGAGGAGCAACGTCGCGAAAAAGCGGCTCGCCAGGAGGCCGAACGAGCGCGTTTAGTGGAAGAAATTCGGCAGCGAGTCGTCCAGGAGCCACTCGCACAACCTGTCGCTGCCGCTGACCGAATCTCGGGTCCCCCTTATAGCCCCGAACATTCTCATCCGAACATTGACGGCTGGGTCTAGCCAGCCAATTGTGGTAAACTGCCCCCGTGTCCGTGGGGCTTACGCGTACCACCGTCGACACCACTACCCGCGCCTGGGGGTTCATCCGGGTAAATAGCATTCCGGTGGAAATTCCTGATACACCGACTGTCAACGCCGCCGTGCTCGATTCCGACACCGAGGCCCGTGACCCCCATCCAGTTTCATACACTCCCGTCAGTTGGCCAGATCAGGCCCCTTTTCGCACCCCATCAGTTCCTACCTGTGAAGAGGAGCCCGGATCGGACACCCTACTTTTGTCTGCTTTCGAAACGCCGGAGACGTTCTCTCCATTCCTTGTAGGTTTGCCGCCGCCAAACGTTTCTGCGGATCTCACCGCCGCAACCTCGATTTTGATTAGGAGATGGTTTTTATTTTCAGTATGTTCACTCACTAAAAAAACAAAGGTCATCGAGTGATCCCTCACAGACTCATACCCTCTCCGGGTCGGTGAGACCACTTTGGATCCCGCGCTATACCCAGGATTGTGTTTCCTCT
>NC_046660.1:44180430-44180676 GCF_010883055.1 Belonocnema kinseyi
CCCCGATCTTCCACAAAAAAACCATAAAATTCCGCGCTCGGCGACCACATAGTTCAAGAACCTTGCAGGAGCCACGGCCCTACGATTCACGTCTTTATGGACGGCCTGTCAGCTTGGCAGAAGCTCTTAAAAGGGGAAATCAAGCATGTACAGTTACCTCCCCCTTCGAGCCAAAGGAATCCCCCTCAGGGCATGTGGGGAATAGACACGTGGCTCGCCGCTCGACGGCAGCCGTCCTCACCGGCT
>NC_046660.1:44180776-44195544 GCF_010883055.1 Belonocnema kinseyi
GCTCATATATACCTATTCCGTGTACCTCTTTCTCCCCCCCCCTTCACTGTTCATTTGCCTCCTCCTTTCACTAACGCACCGGGGTAGATAACATCGTTTGGCTCAAAATTTGAATTTTCAATTTTTTTATAACGTTTTTGATAAATAAAACCAGAATGAAAAGTCCTATTTTTAGTAGCATGATTTTCATTTCATTCATCTGTATTCATATCCTGCATAGTTGCACACCTAATGAAATTTTTGATCACTTTTTATGCAATTGAAATTTGAATTTTCGATATTTTAAAAAAATATAAAAACTTGCAACGATAATTTTGTAAGGTTTTTAAAAAGCAACGTTTTTCTTTTTTTGACTTCTTTACATATCGCGCGTTATTTGGCTTAACATTTTAATTTTCGATTGACCTTTAAAATATTATAAATTATTGTGTTTCAGCTACTTAGCTTAAAGAATTTAAGAGCATGCCTATGTTTCATTAGGAAGATTTGATATCTTAAAAGACACAACTTCTTAGCCTTCATCAAGAATTCGTTATTATTTATGTACCAAACTTTTGTGGAAAATTGAAAAAATAACCTCAAATTCTGAAAGTTTTTTAGATATTCTAAATAATTGAGACCAATAATCATCGATTGTCATCATTTTCTATTATAGTACAGATTTCTTCTAAAATTGATGTATTTAAAACATAACATCTTGCTAAAGAAAACGTGTGTTTCGGAAAAAAAGGTTACTATATCTCTTCAGTAGCTCAGTGTTAAGATTACCCGACCAGCAATCGGAAGACCTGCGTTAGACTCCCAGCGGAATAAAAGCATAAGATCTTTTTTCAAACATATATTTTATTTTAAAAAATCGTCTGATAAATAAAAAAGATAAAATTTAAAAAAAGGGATAAAATAATTCGATAGATTCAACGCTGTTTGTCTACCTTATTTTCATAAAATTTCAAAGTCCTTGTGATCATTACGAGGAAATATAGGTTTACATTTAATTTACAGAACTCTATTAAAAATTACCATAACTTTTTAATTAAAAAAGAACATACATGACGAAATGAAAAAACAAAATTTTTATAAAATAAAATGCAGGAGTTTCAAGATAGTATATATAGCACAAATAAGAAGAGCCCTAAGGATAAGGAGAGAAACATCAAAATAATTTTTATAGAAAAGAAAAATATGTTTTATATATTTAAAAGAACGTTTCAAAGAAAGAGGGAATTCATCGAAATAATCTGCATTGATAGAGAGGGCAATAATGCAATCATTTTTAAATGAGATTTTTGGGATACAATAAAGCTTTTGATAGTTTTATAATATTTTTATAGTAGATAATTGTATTTAAATATTTACTTCATTTTCATTCTGAACAATTATTAAAATACATAACATATTCCCGTAATATTAAGGATTGACACCTATACCAAAAACTAGAAGTGGCAAATTTATTCAAAATGAAAAAACAAAAAATAGTGTGAATACCATTCTGATAAGAAAGTTTCAGTTCAAATTTACGTACATTACTAATATAACAGTATTGTTTGAAAACATATTTTGAGGTCTTTTTATGACATTCTCTTTGCATAAATTAAACTTTTGTAATATAAAAACTGATTTTTGGATTCACAATATGTTTAAGGCTGGTTCTTAAAAAATAATTGTTCGCACAAATTGCGTGCCGAATGCAGAATTTTTCATTGCACTTTTACAATTCAGTACACAGCAAATTCCTGCATCTTTTGCTTCACTTATCTGAAAATTTCTACGTAAAAACAATTAAATATTCGACGGATCGACAACTGTAACTTTGTGATTGTGAATTCTCTTTTGCTAAAACTCTTTCGGTTTTAACGAACACATTCTTATCACGTATCTTGTACTTCGCACTCGATTTTGTCTAAAATGTAAACTTTTGTACATTATATACAACACTTTTATACCAAATATAATACATTTTTTATGTAACTATGCCTGGGATTGCTTATTCAGATATTGCAAATAAACAAGTTTTTTCTCATTTTTGCTCGTAGCTTGTATCTTTAGTACAAAATTTTTTATTTTTTTTTTATTTTTAATGTTGTTTTTTATGACTAAAAACAAAAACTCCGCGTCCTGTAAAAAGTTATTCATAACAAATTTGTAGATCTTTTCAGGGGGCGCAATTTTAGCCCATTTATTTGTTTTTTATCTTGCATAATTTGACTAAAAAATTGCATTTTTGGATTTTTCATTATTTTTGGTACGATCAAATTTGGAATTTTTAACTTTTCAACCAAATTAAATAACTTTTTATAATAATCTTGTAGGGATTTCAAAAATCAACGCTTTTGTTCTCTTGACTGTTTTTCACATCATGCGTTGTTTGGCTTAAAATTTTCATTTTAGTTTTTTTTTTGTTTTGAAAAGGTTCTAACTCTGATAATATTCTTTTCATAAAAAAAGTCATACGGATAAATTGTTTAAGTTTCTGAGTGCTGTGAATAACCGTACATAGAATTTTGGAATCTTTAAAAAATGTGGTTTTAAAATTTTGAATTTGGGCTCATTTTTTGAATTTTGATCCAAAATAGCTGTTTTACAAACCTGCTTTTTGTTTTCATTCCTTAAAAAAGTATATCAAAGCAGAATGCAATCTGATCAATTATTCGAAAGTTATCGTGCCTACAGAATACAGACTACAGACAAACAAACAGACAAACACCTTTGTAAAAATAATTTTTTCTGGCTCAGAACGTCTCAAAACGTGGAGATTGATGAAAACCGACAAAGTGAAATTTTACATAATACCCATACCTTCTCATTAGGATGAGAATGTACAAAACTCGTCAGAAATGCTTAGCCAGTAAGTTAGACTGTGTGATCGATACCCTAGGATAGCTATACGTGCATAAGGTGCTCCTTTAATTTATATTATATGCAGTTTGGAAGAATAAACTTCTTTCTAAGACATTTGATAGCACACTAATTAATATGCATCCCTACTTGAAAGAAAACCTAAACAATTAACTTCGTTCTGGAAATACATTAAGAAAAATATTAATACTCGCTTTTTTGTTGCAGTATTGAGTTCACAGTTAGAATCGTTACCTGATGGCGAACCTCTTCCTGGCATTCCTCGCAACGCATCTTCTGACGCTCCTAACAGTTCTAATCCTCCTGGAATGACTCATCCTCCTGGTAGGTCCGCTTCTCCTTTCGAATCTTCACTTCGTATCCGATCTAGGTCTCCTTTACGTAGACATCGTTCATTACTCCTATTAGGATTTGAACCTCACGAACGTATATTTCTTAGGCTTATTCTTAACTCGAATCCGAAACGGGTATTTGAAATTCGCAGATATACTTTTCCTACTGATAAGCCAATTCAATTGAGAGCAGTCCGTGGCCATAGTGCGTCGATACCAACCGGACAGCAAAATGTTTTAACAACATCCACTCGTGAAATCGTGGGAATATTGGTGCAAAGTAGGAGAGTTCGTGGAATATATATGCGTATTGGTGGCACCCAAAAACGGGTAAAAATAAACATAGGCAGTGGTGCGATTGTCCAAATGCACCAAGATGAAATCGGAGAAGTTCCCCTAAACGGCGGTAGTCCAATCTCAAATTTTTATAGAGTAGTACACGTAAAGGACATGTAAACCAAAATCATCCACATCATAATTTAATTTCAGAAAAGGGAAAATAAAAATATAGTGACACTGAAGACTCTATTCTTCACGTTTGTTCTTTCGCACCTTGGATATGCTTCGATTTCATCTGATCTCCCTTTTATACAATTCATAGAATAAAATTAGAGTGACATTAAAATCGTTTTCTTCGCTTTGCATCTAGGAAATTGGAAAAGACAATGACAAGATGTGTCTCTAATTATGATGAAATTTGAACTAGCCTTCTTGCTGAAATTAGGTTGAATTCGTCGGTGACTCTTTATAATTATACATTTTTTAAGTTACCCTAGAATTGATCTGATAACGGAGAGAATGGTGAGCTCACGGGCATATGTAGAAAAGCTTATTTGTTTAATAACGTTGTTCCGACGTTGTATGAATTTCCGTTATATTTTAAAAATTATATTTCTATTTTATGTATAATTTTATGTATAAGTATGTTTTTCCCAAAACCATAAAATGTCCCTTTGGTATCTAGGTAAGAAAGATTCAGGAAGGAAAAGTTTACACGAAGGCCTAAATAATTTGAGTTAATCCTCCGAGGTCACTGCCTTCAACATAGCTTTAGTTCAGCTTTTTAGGTTTAGAATTATCTTAAAATTCTCATCTGTCTCTTGACCATTATGCAGCGGCTTTGCCATTTTTCCAATTTCAATGTCTTTCAAAATTTAATCCTCACCGACAGTGTTGCAATTTTCAAACCCTTGTACCCGCAACCCCTGCAAAAGGGTCAGTTGGCTCAGAGTGGCGAAACGAACCGAACGAACTTTATTGTAGCTCTTTAAATCTTTTATTTTTTTACAAGTCCAACTTTGAATATTGACTCCATTTTCAGTGTACTTATAGATGCTTTCATAATAAATGTATTTTGAGGCATTTTTAACTTTTATGGACTTTACCTGAACTCTTTATATTTTCACGAACTTTCTAAACTTTTTGAACCTTTGAACTTTCTGAACATAAGGCGCGCTAAATTAATTGTGCATTCAAACAAACGTTTTTGAATTCCTCAATATCTTGATATTTCATTTCAGAACCTTATCACGTGGGCATTTCTAAATGTGTTTTGTATCTTGACTATGCAATTTTTATATGTAATTTTCCCTTTAATTCCTCATTTTATTTTTCTTCTATTATGATTATCATAGAATAACTTACAATGCTTACAAGCTGAACTTATTTATATTTAAAATTATAATTATAATTATAATAAGGATAATTTTCACTATCCTTAACATCATGAATTATGTCTACTGACGGGTATTGCTTTTTCAGTGTTTATTTAAATACTTAAATTTATTTTCTCACTTTCAAGAAATTTAAATATAAATAAGTTTAGCTTCTAAGCAATTTAAGTCAACGTATTTAAACATAGCCTGAGAATACGCCTACAATCCAAATTTAATGTAAAATCGTAAATACGGTATTGGAATAGCCAAATTCCAATACGGGTATTGTAATTCCCTACAGCATCCGTAGTTTGCCTTACAACTACCTTACAATACTGCAATTGTAATTTTGCGTTACACTCACTTTTCCCCATGTCTAGAGTCTGAGAGGACATCTATTAAATTAGGATAAGAATTATGACTTGCTAATCTAGTGATAATACTTACATACATTAAAGCTTGGCGATTAGGGTTTGAGTCTCCGTGCCTGTGCATTTTTTAAACTTTCTTCCGCCCATTGCATTATGCATGTGTGTAAATATTTCAATGTATATATTCGAGCGTTACGTTACGAGTCCAAAATAAAATTCCAATGCATTTGAAAGAAAGTTTCGATATAACATTTTTGTACTTAGGCAAGAATAGTCATTGATTTAAAGAATTAGCGAAGCTCAGTCGATGATTTTACCAACTAAGGCCAGATAAGTCAGTTATTTAACCAACTAAGCCGAGATTTGTTGGTCATCTTGGCACCTAAGATAATATCAGTTTGTTATCTAGTATATTAAATCAAGATCAGTTTCTAAGTTAATCAAGTAAGGCAACATTAGTCAGTGGAACTACCAAGTAAAGCAAGTATAGTCCATGATCCGACTATCTGAGGCAAGATCAGTCAACTGTGTGGTCTACTAGATCATTTGAGGAGCAAGCCAACTAGGGCAAGATCAGCCAGCGAGCCAATCAACAGATCCAAATTCAGTCATTATTGTAAACTCCAAACAACTATGGTAAGGAAACCTAATGAAAATATATATTTGAAAAAATAAAACTTCTCAAATTTTTAAGAAGTAAAACCTTTCTTCGATCGATTATAAATTTAATAGGAACAAGTTGTTCGACTTATTTCGGTCTCACGATCAAATTTAAAAAATAAAAGACAGGGATTAATCCGAGTCAAAAATTTCTTTAATTGTCAAAAAAAAACATGCAAAAAACGTGCGACGTTTCGACCACATCTGTTGGTCCTCATCAGGCAATTATACCTAATAAAAATACATTATAATAATTATTTTGAAAAGTTACAAAACAACATGTCATACAAAAAATCTAAGTACAAAAAATTCTTAGTCGTAGGTAATGCTAGAAATTATTGTAACATGTTTTCCCATTAGAGGGCGCAATCAATTACAATGAGAATAGCGCGCCAAAGGCATTAGGATAAGTGTTGTTTTCTCTTGCTAAAATCTTTATATAATCAAAATGAAAATGAAATAAATGATCAAAATTCCATGAGTGTTGTGACAAACCCGTATTTAAATTTCCCAATCTACAATCTCTTTTTTGTTCGGCCAATCTTGTTTTCAACCTTCTACCTGTTTCACCAATGTAAATTTTATTGCAATCTTTACATGGTATTAAGTAAACTACATTTGATAAATTTTCAATTTTTTCAGAATTTTTTTATTCAAAAAACAATTTTCTAGTTTATGGTTACTTTTAAAATAAACATTAACATCAAATTTTTTTAAAGCATTGCTTAGTCTTTCTGAAAGACCTCGTACGTATGGTAACGAAACACGAAGATCAGTTTTTTTATAACTGTCTAACCAATTATTATGTTTTCTAGAACTATTTTAAATTTCTGATATTCTTTCTTTAATAACACTTTCTATCAAAGGTAATGGATAATTATTTTGCTGTAATGTGATTTTAAGTTGCTTTAAATTATCTTTCCTAAATTTGACATCGCTCAGTTTGATGCATCTGTCTATTGATCCTTTAATTAATCCAATTTTTTGATTAAATTGATGGTGTGAATTATAATTTGAATATTGACCTGACCATGAAGGTTTTTTGTACCAATTGGTTATTAAAACTCCATTTTCTGTTCTTATAATTGACATATCTAAATAATTTAAGGTGCTATGGTTTTCTAATTCAAATGTAAATTGTAAAGAATCTTCTATACTATTGAAAGCTTTAATTAATTCTTGAATTTTATTAGTAGGAACTATTTTGAAGACGTCATCCACATACCTTTTATAGAAAAGCGGTTTAAGACTCAATTTAGCTAATTCTCTATTCTCTAAATCTTCTAAAACAAGATTTGAAGCAATGAGAGATAATGGAGATCCCATAGGACAACCTGATATCTGTTTATAAAATTTTGATTGAAAGAGAAAACTGTATTATTAAAAACTGTTTTAACTGCTATTAAAATTTCAGAATTCGATATTTTTGTTAAATTTTTGTAAATTTGTAACTTTTCTTTTATACAATATAAAAGTAAATCTAATGGAATATTGTGAAACATAGAAATAACATCTAAAAAATTAATGAATGAGTACTAGATACCTGTATATTCTTGATTTTTTCTTTAAAATCCCAACTATCTTTAATAAAGAAGTGAGTCGTACCAGAAACAGGTTTTAAAGTTTTTGCTAAAAATTTTGCCAAATTATAAGTAGGTGAACCAATAGAGGACACGATTAATCTCCATTTTAGGTCAGGCTTATGAACTTTAGGAAGGGCATAAACCTTTGCAACAACACTACCATGATTTTTTAATTGATAAGCTAAATTCTCATTTATATATCTTTTATTTTCCCATCTAAATATAATATCATTGCATTTTCCTTCAATAGTTGGAACTAAACTGGTTTTAACTTTTTGATATAAAATATTGTTTTTTTAAAAGATTTTCAACTGTTTCATTCTAGTCATTCCTATTAGCTGCTACTGAAATATTTCCCTTATCTGCTGTTACAAAAATTAAATATTTGTGATCATTTTGAAATTTTTTAACTGTTACGAAAACTTTTTTATCATTATTAAATTTGTTGATTTTAGTGTGATTTGAAATTAATTCTGTAACTACTTTTCTAACATTTACTTTTTTATTTTCTTCAACATTTTGTACACATTCTTCAATGTTTGCAATAATATTATTACATGGAATTTTGTTTGAATAACAAGGAATACCATGTTTATTACCCAAAGCCAAGGTTTCAGCTATCTCATCTGGAATTGTTACATTGGATAAATTTTTAAACCACTTAGTCAATCTTAATTCTCTATAACTGTTTTCATTCTTCAAAAAACGATTAGAAAAGATAATTTAAAGCAACTTAAAATCACATTACAGCAAAATAATTATCCATTACCTTTGATAGAAAGTGTTATTAAAGAAAGAATATCAGAAATTTAAAATAGTTCTAGAAAACATAATAATTGGTTAGACAGTTATAAAAAAACTGATCTTCGTGTTTCGTTACCATACGTACGAGGTCTTTCAGAAAGACTAAAAAATGCTTTAAAAAATTTGATGTTAATGTTTATTTTAAAAATAACCATAAATTAGAAAATTGTTTTTTGAATAAAGAAAATTCTGAAAAAATTAAAAATTTATCAAATGTAGTTTACTTAATACCATGTAAAGATTGCAATAAAATTTACATTGATGAAACAGGTGGAAGGTTGAAAACAAGATTGGCCGAACACAAAAGAGATAGTAGATTGGGAAATTTAAATACGGGTTTGTCACAACACTCATGGAATTTTGATCATTTATTTCATTTTGATTTTGATAATATAAAGATTTTAGCAAGAGAAAACAACACTTTAAGAGGAAAATTCTTAAATCCATTTTTATTAATAAATATAAAAACTTTTCTATAAATTTAAAAACACAAGTACTTAATGTCACTCAATGTTACCATAGTATAATAAATTGAATTTTTTTCAAATTCCTAATGCCTTTGGCGCGCTATTCTCATTGTAATTGATTGCGCCCTCTAATGGGAAAACATGTTACTATAATTTCTGGCATTACCTACGACTTATGTACTAGTCACAGTTGATCCATCGTTTTGACTACAGTGGTTCGCTCCAAGGTTTTTTAAAAATATGTAAAAATTTAACTATTAGGAATCTCTTTTTATTTTTGAGGTTTCCTAATTTCATGTCGACTTTAATGATTGTCTTTTCTAAGGTAATAAGAATTTTTTGTACTTAGATTTTTTGTATGACATGTTGTTTTGTAACTTTTCAAAATAATTGTTATAATGTATTTTTATTAGGTATAATTGCCTGATGATGACCAACAAATGTGGTCGAAACGTCGCTCGTTTTTTGTATGTTTTTTTAACAATTAAAGAAATTTTTGACTCGGATTAATCCCTGTCCTTTATTTTTTAAATTTGATCGTTAGACCGAAATAAGTTGAACAACTTGTTCCTATTAAAGAAAGAAGATATATATTGTTGATATTAAAAATCGGATGAAACGAATATCTTTCACGAAATATGTTCCACTTCTGGAAGTTTAGAAGAAACGATAAAGAGATTCTTCAAATCACAGCAGAAGTTTTGTGATGAAATTCTTGCAATAAATTTGTTTACCTTTGATAATTTGTATTGAGAATTCTGCTTAACTGATCAGCTCAGTATTAGACCTTGCATTATTTAGTCAGTTCTTTGGTTGTATTTCTCTTATTTAACCGGCTCAATGAATAATATTACTCCAGTTGGTAGGATCACTAAATGATTATATCTTAGTTTGTTATAACACG
Source organism: Belonocnema kinseyi (assembly GCF_010883055.1). NCBI lineage: Eukaryota > Metazoa > Arthropoda > Insecta > Hymenoptera > Cynipidae > Belonocnema > Belonocnema kinseyi. The sequence goes on from NC_046660.1 coordinate 44,190,409, forward strand.
CAATCTTGCCTAGGTTGGATCACTAACAGATCCCGCCTTAGTTTTTTAGATCTCTGACTGAACTGGCTTAGTTGGTTGAATCACCGACTGGCGTTACTTCAGTTGACCGGATCATTAGAGAATCTTACTTTATTTTTCCAGATCACTAAATGATGTGGCCTTAGGTAGTTATTCACGCTGATAAAAGAAAGAGTGACACAAAAAACCCTATTTTTTCGCCTCTTTTCTCGACCTCGTAAATTTTCTTCCGAATTAGTTTAAACAAAAGGTCATTATGATACTTTAAAGTAGAAGAAATATAAAAGTGAGCATAGGTTTTATTTCGGCCACATGACGAACGAAACTTAGTGATTGACATTGTGTTGATATCTCACAAAATACTACCAGTATCATTTCTCGAACAAATTTTTTCATATTTTTTATAATTTTCCGCGCAAATAAATAATGTGAATAAGTATTATTAGTTATTTAAGAAAACATCTCTTAATAATCACGATTAATTAATGCTCCAATAAAAGCGCAATAAAAAAATTTCAAAATCTAGTATCCGTACATTTTTCAGTCTTACCTTTCAGAACTATTGGCCTTTAGATAATTAAAAACTTTTAAAACAAATGTACAATATTTTTGGGTAAAATATTATAGATGTTAAAAAATAGCTATATATAACAAACAAATTGATGATGCCAACATTTTCTCTAATTCTGAATCAGCAAAAAAGTCACAGGAACATTGGACTCTTTTGGGCATGATAGAGTTAGCTGATAACTTTGACTGGTTGCATCTCTTTAAAAAAAGTTGTATTGCTTTAAAAAATTGTTTTAAATTTACTATATAAAAAGCTGGTTGTCCTTCTGGTAACAGTTGTTATTTTGTAATGAATTATGATGTATAATATTTTAATTTGTTTCACATAATTCTTGAATAGTTACATTAAATTACTGAAAATATTTTTCACCAAATATTTTTTATATATACGATACTCAGTCTAACCTAATTCCCGATTTTTAATATATTAATATATTAATATACTTAGAATCTATTTCATTTTTAATTTGTTAATGTTCTGCATTATCATGAGGGATAATGTATAAATATATCTATAAACATATAAATATATTGCGAAATCATTAATTTCAATAATATTATTATATGAATTATAATGAAAAATGTTATATAAACATAAAGTTATGATAAAATAAATCAGAATTAAATAAATTTATTATTTTCATGTTTCAATTATATTAATGATTTAATGGTAAAAATAACTTATTATTTTCATGTTAAAATTAAATAATATCGTATTTTTGTTTTAACGTTATCTAATCAACATTGACTTACTATTTAATATTGGAGCTATATTAATTCTAAATTTTATATAATTTAGTCACTAATTAATTTTGTTTACGTTTTAGTTATAATAATATTTTCATGATTTTTATATTTACAAATTATAAAGCTTAGTAATATTATGTTATAAACGCTAAAAAAAACTTTTATAATAATATTATATTCACATTTCCTATTTTTAAATTATTTGCAAATTACAAATTTTATATATAATTTCAATACATTTTTAATTAGATTATTCAGAGTTACAGGAATAAGTCTTTTAAGTTTATGGTAAAATATAATTTTTTTAAATAATATAAAAGATTATTACATTAATAGATATTTTGTGAAATCATTAAGTTTAATAATATTATTATATAAATTATAATAAACAATGTTATTTAAAAATAAAGTTATCATACGCTAAATTAGAATTAAATAAATTTATTGTTTTCATGTTATAATTATATTAAAGATCTAATTTTTAAAATAACTGATAATTTTTATATTAAAATTAAATAATATCAAATTTTTATTTGAATGTAATATAATAAAAATTTACTTATAGTTCGGAAGACCAAATCTACCAGATGTGACGTTTGTATTTGCATCAGAGGGTATTCTTTATAGGTGTCACATCCTAAATGCGGCTCTGTGGCACGCCCAGGTATGTATAAGTCTCTCCAATGCAAAGGTGTCGTATAGCGCTTCCATCGACGAGCTAAGGGTCTTCATGGATGCCATTCAGTTTTCCTTGCTTGAATAAACCTTGGCGCATTTGTGAAACCCAAATTCCATTCCTATTTTTTAGTATATCGTTCGACAATCCCTAGAGCTAGATGTAGTTGCTGTTTGTTTTTAGCATAAATCTTAAGATCGTCCATGTGAAATACATGAGTGACCTTGTACTTTCGATCTGCAGGTTTGTCGCAAAAGTACCCGTCAGAATGGCGAAGTGCTAGAAATACTCGCAATAATGTGAGGCAAAAGAAGAGTCGACTCATGGTGTCGCCCTGAAAGACATCTCTCTGAAAGGTGATCTTGTTAATTGTCACACGATTTTTTCCAGGGAAGATAGTAAATGTGGTTTTTCAAAGCGGCATAAATATCTTTATGCACCTCCTGATTAGCGGATGAACATTTAGGCTTTCCAAAAGGCAAATGACAAGTCTGTCGGAGGTCGAATAGAAAGCTTTCCGGTAATCAATCCAGGCTATCGATAGGTCACGCTGGCAGGATGCTGCATCTTTGCAGAGACATCTAACGGCAAGGAGGTTCTCCCGACGTCCGGCTACGCCTTTCTTTGAGCCTCGTTATTCATACATTTCTCGCCACACAGGTTCAATTGCCCGAACAGTCTTATCATTTAGGATAGCTGTGAATATCTTATACAGTGTGTTCAGACAAGTGATTGGCCTGTAATTCTTCGGGTCAGCTAAGTTACCTATTTCCGGCAAGAGTATTGTGCGCTCTTCCATCAACAACTCCGGAATTGGCTCTTCCAATTTTAGATATGAGGTGAAAATACGACTAAAATGCTGAAGGGTTGGAGGAAACTTCTCTACATAGTTTGACCACAAAATGGAACTTTTGAGTTTTCATTATTTTTTGTGCAATCGAAATTTCAATTTTCGAGTTGTCAAGAAAATCCAAAAATTTGTTATGATAATCTTGTAGGGCGTCAAAAGAGCCATAATACAGATTTTCTTGACCTTTTTGAGAGATTAGTTTGGGCTAGAACCAAAATCAGGCTTCCCATTTATTCCTCCTCAAAAGGTACTTTCTTTGGATTAATTTTGAAGTTGAGTACCGTCGGAGCTGCCCAAGATTTGACGGAAACGTTTAAGCTTCATGTCACTCTAGCCGTCTTTGTAGCAGTTTTTGGTGAGGTCCCATCTGAGTCGGTTCCAAATAGTTGTCTGCCGGTTTTGGTTAAGTGGTGCGAGAGTGTCCGTGAACTTGACTTCAACGATGAACTTGAGAGAAGAATGTGTACGGTAGGAGATATTTGTATTCCAGCTCTCATATTAGCGGTAACCAAAGGGCTTCGGTTAAGCGCCAGGACATAACCCAGTAATCGATCAGTATTGGGTGTGACGGATCTTGGTTTGGTTATCTCCACGTAGGCTACTGTTGGCTCGAATACATGATGGGATTACTTAGCAAGGATCTGGCCCACCTTATCATCTTCGCTTGTATCAGTTTGGGTCAATGAATTTGCAGTTTGTGGCAGCCCGGGATCTTTATAGTAGGCGCCAGCATCTGTCTTTAGGGTTCATTCAATACCTCCAGAGTTGGTTGAGATGATGGAGATTGTGGGGGCGGCCAGTCCACGTTTTGAATGAAAGGGGGGAGGCTAGGTCAAACGATACCTTTTTACGCGGATTGTTACGAAACGCTCCTCCTGCTACAGGCTTAATCCGGGTTTTTTAAGCGTTTCCGATCTTCGGAGCCTATCCAGATTCGCGAAATAAATTTGAGATCTCAGTTTCAGTTTTCGTATGCTCCGTGTCAGTTTAGAATGTATCTTTAAGAGTGAAGAACCAGAGGCTACCACACAGGCACTTCCTGGAGCTACCATAGATGAACGTTCAATTCCGGGGAAACGGGACTTGCTTCAGGTGAAGGCTCTGGTATGGCTTGTTAGGAGGCGCTCCGGACATTCTTCAGAAAAGCGATTTCGCGCTTTTCTTCTTGGATTCGCTACTACTTTTGTTCGGCTCGCTGTCGAGCATCAAGAAGTTTCCTTGGCATCTACAGAAAATTAAGAAAGCAACCCTAAATATAGTACAGGGTACAAATCATGGGGCTTTCGACTACCCTAACAGCTAACTTTGAATGCACGGCCATATTTGTGATCACCAGCACCCAGTGACCTCCCACAGGGCCTCCTTAGCAATGCTCTAGCTCATGAGGAAGGATGAGATAGAATACTATCTGTAGTCAGGTGGTCGTGTGAACGAACTGAGTCGATATTGAGTTACAAAGAGTTTGCTGCTACTGAGGTACGACCAGCGAGTACGCGCGAGCAGGACCGGCCCACATAGGTTACTTTTCTTGATTGATGCAAAAAAATATGCTTTGATCAGTGTCTCCACCTAAAGCGTTCTGAACCATTAGAAATTGAATTTGAAGCAACTACAAAAACATTAGGCTACCGCATTTATCCTTTGTATTAACTTTGTCCTACGGTCGTATTATAGCATTTTTAACGAAAATCAAGAAATTTTCAATATTTATTAGTCAGTTAGTAGCGAATGCTCGCAACAGAATCCGACCAAAACTATGCTCAAAAAAAAATTTACAATCGTGTTAAGAGAACAAAATTACTTAGAAAAGAGAAGCCTGAAGAGTAATTTATGACACTTTCTTCCTAAATGCATTGACTCAAAACAAGCTTTTTAAAAAAAATTTTCCTGAATCCACAGAATCATGTTCAGCGGGAAAAAATACATAAGATATGATTCTGATGAGAGCATTCGGTACCAAGTTATTAATAAATATTAAATATTTCTCGATTTTTGTTGAAAATGCTACAATACGACCGTAGGACAAAGTTAATACAGAGGAGAACAACAATAAATGCGGTACTCTAATGTGTTTTGCATCCATTAAAAAGTAATCTATGTGTAGTAGTGGGCCGAGTGGAGTCATGCAATCGCTACTACTAGAGTTTGATTGATGCGGCCACACAGCAGACCTTACTTACAGAGGCAATGACGTCTTCGTTGTCTGGAAATCTCTGTCCACCGAGCCATTTTTTCAAGTTTGGAAATAAGAAAAAGTCACTGGGGGCTAAATCTG
>NC_046660.1:44195644-44198356 GCF_010883055.1 Belonocnema kinseyi
TAAACAAACATGGAACATGGAATTCAGATTTTTGAGAAAAATTGTATTACTTTGCCTTAATATTATTTATTGTTTGAAAGCGATACCTTTTTGGTTCATAATTCAACTGTTCTGTAGACAACTCGTCGTTTTAAGGTAAAAATATAACTATTGTTATTACGCCAAGCTCTATCTTCGGTACAATGTTGAAAAATTCTATTACTAAGTGTAATTCTAATTATTTGGTTGGAAAGACATCACCTTTTTTCAAATTCACCTGCTTCGCTGCACATTTATCTGTTTTGGTTAGAGATTTAACTCTCTCGTTAAAAATTAGACCTTTTTGATTGAATTCGAAAGCTTTTTTTATTAAAAACTAAAATGCTGATTTGTTGATTATTAATACCACTCCGAAAAATTAATTGGAAATAATAACCAAAAACACAGCTTCTACATTAACATGCTAACTTATGAAGGCTTTAAATATTATTGAAAAAAGGATAAAAAAATCGATGATGTGCTTCTAGTTTTTTAAATTACAAATTGGTAATTTTCCTCAACTTTCTTAAATTTTAATCTTGTTTCCTTAAAATTCAATTCTTATACTGGAAACTGGACGATTAGGAAAAATGGACCAGCGATCCAGCGAACTAAGCCAAGATCAATCGGTGATCCAAATCATCCAACCAAGTAAGGAAGGATTAGCCAGTGATCCAGCTGACGAAGGGAAGCTTAGTCAGTGGTCCAACCAAATAAGACTACCTCATTTAGTGATCTGGCGAAGTAAGACAAAATCAGTCCATGATTCAATCTTCTAATTGAAAGTCAGTCACCGGTTCTAATAACTAAGACAATGTTAGTTAGTCATCAAGTCAACTATAACAGAGTCAATTAGAGATCCGCCGAAATAAGGTACCCTTAGTCGGTGATTCTAACAACTCTGGCTAGATCAGTCAGTGATTCGGCGAACTAAGAGAATGTCAATTCTTGATCCATAAAACTTAGAAAAATGCGGTCATTGAACAGCAAAAATAGACCAACAGCTCTTATGGACGTGAACAGCTGAGAAGAATTCTTCATTCAAGACATTTGGGTGCATGAATTTATAACAAAAATTTCATTCAGTAACTTCTACTATGATTTGGAAAACATCTATCTCCTTTCTCCAAACCTTCTAGAAGTGCAACATCTCTTTTAAGAAGTATTGGTTCTATCCCGTTTGAAACATCGGGCTACATCAGTCAGTGATTCGGCCAACTTATAGAATATTAATCCTTGATCCTGCTGAGTAGAATTCCCTTCATAACTTTTCTCATATTAACTCTCTGATCCTCCGCTAGAACCAAGTAAGTCAACCTTACACTGAAAGGAAACGGCTTAATGGTATAATAGTATTGATAAGAAAAATTAAATTTTGAATTGTTAAATTTATTTATTATTATTACTACTGAGAATTTATTCCCTACATGGAAAGTTTTAAGTCCGTTTGGATCGAAAACAATATCATATATTAGTTTTACGTTTTGTATTGAATTATTGTGTGGTGGATTTTTTTTATTTCGTTTACATGTACTACTTTAAAATACTTTGTGATTGGATGGGCGGCGTTTAGGGGAGCCTCCCTGATTTCTTGTTGGTTCATTTCGACAACTGCGCCGCAGTCCATGTTTATTTTAACCCGCTTTTGAATGCCATGATTACGCGCATAAACTCCACGAAGCCTACTACGTTTATCCAGTATTGCCACGATATCACCAGTGGATGTTGTTAAAACATTTTGCTCTTCGGTTGGAATCGACCCATTAGAATCACGTAATACTCTTAATTTAATTGGCTTATCAGCAGGAAAAGAATATCTGTGAATTTCAAACACCCGATTCGGATTCGAGTGAAGAATAAGCCTAAGGAATCTACGTTCGCGAAGTTTAAATCCAAGCAAGATTCGAGAACTATGTCTGGTATGGAGTGGAGATCCGGTATGAGAAGCAGACCTTTTACTAGAGTGAGATGTGTCAGGAGAAGTAGAACGGCCAGGAGCATCAGAAGCTGCGTCAAGGGTAAAACCAGGAAGAGGATCACCATTAGGTAAGCATTCAAATTGTACACTGAATTCTGAAACAAAAAACAGAACATTAACTTTGTCTTAAAGTATTTTCGGAACAAAGTCAATCTTTAAGGTTTCCTTTTAATTAGGAATATAGATTTATTACAGGGCTATCCAATGGTCTGAGAAATTAACAAAAAGTTCATTAATCCAACCTTATAGCTCCTGCGAACAATAATATTATTTTCGATTTCTTCAAAACATCCCGCGGCTATAAATATGCATACATACATTTTCTTCGAATGTATGAGGGTAGTTCAATAAGTCCTTAGAACGACCAACAGATGGCGCGCGAATCGCTCCAAATCATCTGTTTTCAGTCAGCACCACTCCCGACTAGATATATGGTGCAGTCACAGTCCACATCTTCTGAGTTTACGTGTTTTTATAACCAATTGAAAAAAAAATTGTTCGTTAAGAAAAATTGAAAAAAACGAGTTCAGAGCGGTAATCAAACATTTTCATTTAAAGGGTTTAACTCCATATGAGATAAAAAATGAATTGGACTCAGTTCATGGCACATCTATCCCTGCCTTAGCAACGGTTTATAACTGGGTAAATGAATTTAAGTGTGGTCGTACATCAATAAGTGACGAACCACGTTCAGGAAGGCCCGTAGAAGCAAGTAC
>NC_046660.1:44198456-44214588 GCF_010883055.1 Belonocnema kinseyi
TATTTGGGTGATTTCTATTTATGAAATTATTTTTCAAGTTTTTTATGAAAAAAGGGGTGCTTCTTGTTTGAAAAAGGGATAAATTGTGCATTAGCTTATCCTTAATATTCAAAAAATATTAAGCAATGCAGAATGATGGTTTAGTTTCACTAAGAATCATATGCGGTGAGTTTTTCAGTATTTTTTCGGAAGAAAGTCGATGTGCTGGAATTCGCATGTATCAGCAAGTCTTTCACCTAAAATGGTCAAATAGATGTGACGCTCATTAACCACCGAGCAAATCCAATTAGGACCCCTCTTATTATGAACAAATAAAAAAATTTGCATATATCATTTCATTATATGAATAATTTTCATAAACATTATTTCATAATAGAGCTATATAATGATAGAATTTATCAATGAGGAAGGCTAACAATAGAATATTTTGTAGAATATGTATCGACTTTTTAAAGATCTAAACCGGCCGTTATAGTAAACATTATATAAATGATCTATGCAAAAACCGTTCGTAGCTAAAAATTATTGAATACATAGTATGTGATAACAGTTTTAGCGAATTTAAGAACTTATCTTTTGCTCTGAAGTAGTCTAATTAAATGTAAATATTTTATGAGCTAAAGCGAAAAGATAATAGCCTATATTATATCATGACTGTAAAGTATATGTCGTATGTAATATAAGAAATCACTAGAATCTGAATTTGTTACAGTTAAAATCAAACTCTTTAATGAAAAAATAATTCATTTTTCCTATAATTAGAAAAGATGATAATTTTTTATAATCTCGTTATAACCGTGGGGATTATCCTTAGTTCTATTGGTAAATATAATCATATAATGTATCCATAACTTCAAGTACATATTTTAAGATACAAGCAATTTAGAATAAGTTCTATTTAACCTGCATTATATATCAATTACAATTTCCACACAGAAACTTTCTTTTTGTCTTATATCTAGTAATAGTCCTATATTTCTGTCTATACCTCACAATAAGTAGTGCGTAGCAAAACACAAGAGAATGAACATATATTTCTGTCTCACACAGCACACAGAACTTTCTCAGCATTGCGCTTGCGCGGGAAAGAAGTTTGGAAACGACATGTACGTCATATGCGTACATGTTTGTGTGTGTGTGTTTGTGATACGATCCGAGAAAAAGAATCTACTATGAAAAAGTGAAATTTTATACGGCGAGTGATTGAATAAATCTTGAGCTCAAAGCAGCAGAACGTACGAGCAGCCTCAGCGGAGAATTCTGACCTCCACTCCTTACAGTTCGATTTTGTTTCCTTATCTATTTTTCTTCCATTCAACCACCAGCAATTGAGTTTAAGTTTTCCCGTTTATAGTCCTGCGCTGCAGAATTTTTGATTGATAATCTATAATTTGAAATCGAATTTTCAAATCTCTCGCCAATTTGAACGCACCTAGGGCACGCGCTTGTTGGATTTTGCGTTTCCAGCTTGTTACTTTTTCTTTGCACTTAGGATGCTTGGACGAACTTTTATCAACAAAATCTTTTTTATATCCCAGTATTTGAATGCATCTTTACATTCTGAATTTAATACATAATTAGGTGTGTATAGTTAAAGATTAAATTGTTTAAAGCTGCGCAGGCTGCCTCACTTTGTTATTTTAAAAATTTTACGTATCTCGCGCCTTTAGGCGTTGCATGGAAAAATTTTATTTTTCTATATCAAATTCAAAAAATAAATTAAAAACGAGGAGTTTTTCCAAAAAGTGGTTTCAATAAATGACGTAGAAATTTTAAACGCTGAAATTCCTTCGAAAATTGTTTCCCATATTTCGATTCGTTTGGCACAAAATTTGAATTTTTTATTATTTCATAACATCTGACAATAATGAGAAATGAGAAATAAGTCTTGTGTATAATAAAATCATCCAAAGAAAGAGGAAAATCATAGAAATTAATTGTATCTTAATATTGTATTTCCGAAATATTAAGGAATAATGTAAATAAAAAATGTAAATACCATTATGATAAGAAAATTCCAGCTCATATTTACATACATTATTAATGTTAAGCATATGATAAAAATATTTCATCGTAGTATTTTATAACGAATATCCTGAGGAGAATTAAAATTTGCTATATATTTTTTTGAAATGGGCAGATTACAATATTGTGTGAAAACATATTTTGAGGTCCTTTTATGGCATTATTTTTGCATAAATTAAACTTTTTATGTTTAAAAAAAACTGATTTTTTGTTTTACAATGTATTTGAGCCTGTTTGTTAAAAAATGCTGTTTTGCACAGATTGACCTAATAATATTGTTTCTATAATTTCTCTCTTTAAAAATAAACTATTGATTGAATTTCTATCATCATTGGCATTTTCTAAAGCGAAAAACGATCAAATTGCGTGCTGAGTGCAGAATTTTTCATTGAAACTTTACAATTCACTGATACACAGGAAACGTCTGCATCTTTTGCTTCACTTTTCTGCAAATTTCTCCCTACAAACAATCAGAGAAATATGCTCATGTACGCCTAAACCAAAAAGACATGTAGATACAAATGCAAGTATTGCTACCAATACGTAAATCTTAATTATTTACTCTGCTCTAAAAAAGCGAGTCAGCAAAAACTTATCCACGATTAGTTTGTTGCGTTCACTTTTAAAAGACGATTTAAATCATTTCTCTTTTCACGCTTAGCCCATCTCCCCACATACAAGCCATATATGCGTTCACTCTGAAGTTACCATCTCAGTCGCAGTCAGTTCTTTTTTTCCAAAATTCCATTTAGGAATTTCACACAGACCACACCTTAAATTATCACAATTAATTCATACAAAGAGTTGTCTATGTGCAGAAACACGCTAGCCAATTGAAGACGCTCCAACTTATTGTCGCTCATGCGAATGCCTATGAAAATCTCTAATCTGTCGGACCTCTGTTTTTTAAAAATTTGTTAGGGTTCTGCTTCATAATCAAAATGAGAAAACATTCTGAAATTTTTACAGAACTACTTTACTAGGACCTTTTATGCTTTCTCAATTAAAAAAGAAGTCATAAGAAATGATTAGTCAATAAGTTAAACTGTGTGATCAATACCCTAGGATAGGACATACGTGCATAAGATGTTCATTTCAATTTATATTATCTAAAGTTTGGAAGAATTAATTTCTTTTTAAGGCCATTCGATAGCACACTAAGTAATATGCATTCCTACTGAAAAGAAAACCTAAACAATTAACTTCGTGCTGAAAATGCATTAGGAAAAAGATTAATACTCGGTTCTTTGTTGCAGAATTGAGTTCGCCGTTTGAATGGTTACCTAATGGCGAACCTCTTCCTGGTGTTCCTCGCAGCGCATCTTCTGACGCTTTTAAAAAATCTACTTCTCTTAGCACATCTCGTCCTCCTGGTAGTTCCGCTTCTCCTTCCGAATCGTCACTTCCTGCCAGGACCAGGTCTCCTCCTCGCAGACATAGTTCATTACTCTTATTTGGATTTCAACCTAGCGAAAGTAGATATCTTAGGCTTATTCCTCACTCAAATCCGAACCGGGTATTTGAAATTCACAGATATACTTTTCCTGCTGATAAGCCAATTAAATTAAGAGTATTACGTGATTCTAATGGGTCGATTCCAACCGAAGAGCAAAATGTTTTGACAACATCCACTGGTGACGTCGTGGCAATACTGGAGAACAGTAGAAGAGTTCGTGGAATATATATGCGTATTGGTGGCACCCAAAAGCGGGTAAAAATGAACATGGGCAGCGGTGCGATTGTCGAAATGGAGAAAGATGAAATCAGAGAAGCTCCCCTAAACGGCGGTAGTTCAATCTCAGATTTTTATAGAGTAGTACACGTAAAGGACATGTAAACCCAAATCATCCACATCATAATTTAATTTCAGAAAAGGGAAAATAAAAATATAGTGACAACGAAAACTGTATTCTTTACTTTTGATCTTTCGTATCTTGAATATGCTTCGATTTCATCTAATATCCTTTTTAATGTGACAGGGAATTATTCCTGTACTTATTTAATTATAAAATTGGAATAACTAAAGCATTCGTGGACGTCAAGACGAGAATCTTCATTCAGAAGTCGACTTTGAAACTCAGAAATAGAATTTTAACTTCTAATTTATCGTCGATACGTCAGATTTCTGACCCACTCATAACCTGATTAACGGCCATAGGGTCTGGATACCCAAACGGGAGTCACGCGCGGTAATTGAAATACTTGACCACGAGGAGAGCGAACGCGTGTCACTCTTCGTCGGGACTTCGTCAAAAGATATTGTTTTGCAGATTTCGTTAAGTGGTCAGTTTCCCCCGTTGTACTTATCGTTACCAATTACCATAATCGTCGAATCATAGTGGAACATTGTTACCAGGTTTGGATTAATTAGAGCGAAAGTTGACGTTTGAAATCTATAAGTACAAACTTTATATAAATGATGTATTTCTGGAATTGCTATTTTTTGTCGATTTAATTTTGGGGCTTCCCAATATACCCACTCCTTGCGCAGTCTCTGCTTTTTAAATCCGATTTATTTCCCTTGTTAATTGGGATACAATTAGCTGGCGCGCAACAATTTGTCATATCCACAAATTATATTAATATAATTAAATGTCGACCCTTGGCAGCTATGACCCGAGCCACGCCAAATGAAGGCGTGAATTTTGGAAAAGGGGAAGTATTAAATTTTCTATTTTATTTTCAAAAATTAAATCCAACATTTATCTCTGTTTCATTATACAATTTCTAAAATAATATTAGAGAGACATTAAAATCTTTTTATTCGCATTGCGTTTAGACAATTGGAAAGGACAGTGACAAGACAAGTCCATAATTACGATGAAATTTAAACGTTGTTAAACAACCTGAAGGCCATGTCTATAAGAATGTATTCTCAAATATATGCTTTTTTCTAAACTAATTTGATAATGAAAATAACCGTTCGAGCCTTCTCGCTGAAATTAATTTAAATGCGCCGGTGACTCTTTGTAATTATTCATCTTTTAAGTTACCCCAGAATGGATCTGATAACCAAGAGAATTATGAGCTCACAGGAATATATAGGGAAGTTTATTTGTTCATTACCGTCCTCGAATTCTTCAATATCTTTATATTTAATTTCAGAACCTTGTAACGTGGGCGTATCTAAATGTGCTTTGTATCTTGACTATGTAATTTTGGTATGTAATTTTACCTTTAATTTATTATTTTATTTTCATTTTATAATAATTTTCCTCAATATTATGAATCATGTGTACTAAAGGGTATTGCTTTTTCAGTGTTTATTTAAATAATTAAATTTACTTGCTTCATTTCAAGAATTTTAAACATAAATTAGTTCAGCTTGGAAGCATTCTATGTTGAAATATAAAAACACAGGCATTAGAATACTTCAAGAATCCAAACGTAATTTAAAATCGTAAACACGGTATTGGAATAGCCAAATTTTAATACGGATATTGCAAATCCTTACACCATTCTTTGTTTGCCTTACAAGTACTTTACAATACTGTAATTGGAATTTTGCGCTACACTTAGTTTTCGCCCGTCTGAGCCCGGCTGAGTGAACATTCATTTAATTAATATAGGAATTATGACTTGCTAGTCTAGTGATATTACTTACATGAATTAGAGCTTGGTGGTTAGGGTTTGATTCTCCGTGCCTGTGCATTTTTTTAAACTTTCTTTCGAACATTCCATTATGTATCTGTACCAATATTCCAGTGAATGTATTGGAGCGTTACGTTACGACTCGAAAATAAGATTTCAATACATTTGAAAGAAAGTTTCAACCGAATATTTTTGTACTAAGGCAAGATTAATCAGTGATTTGAAGAATGAGGCAAGATCAGTCGATGATCCTACCAAATAAGGCCAGATAAGTCAGTTATCCAACTAACTAAGTCGAGATTTGTTGGTCATCTTGGGACCTTAGATAATATCAGTCCGTTATGTAACATATTAAATCCAGATCAGTTTCTGAGTCAATTAAGTAAAGTAACATTAGTCTACGGAACTAGCAAGTAAAGCAAGTATACTCCATGATCCGACTATCTAAGGCAAGATCAGTCAATTGTTCGGCTTCCTAGATCATTTGGTAACCTAGCCAATCAAGGCAAGATCAGCCAGCGAGCCAATCAACTGATGCACAATAAGCCATTATTCTAAACTTCAAACAACTATGGTTAGAAAACCTGATGAAAATATATATTGTTGATATTTAAAAGAGGATGAAACGAATATCTCTCACGAAATACGTTCCACTTCTGGAAGTTTAGAAGAAACAATATAAAGATTCTTCAAATCACAGCAGAAGTTTTGGGAGGAAATTCTTGCAATAAATTTGTTTACCTTTGATATTTTGTATTAAGAATTCTGCTTAACTGATCAGCTCAGTATTAGATCTTGCATTATTTAGTTACTTCTTTGGTTGTATTTCTCTTATTTAACCGGCTTAATTGATGATATTACCCTAGTTGGAGGATCACTAAATGATTATATCTTGGTTTGTTATAACACTGACTGGTCTTGCCTAGGTTAGATCACTGACAGATCCTGTCTTAGGTTTTTGGATCTCTGACTGAACTGGCCTTATATGATTAAATTACTGCCTAGTCTATAGCCTTGGTTGGCTAAGTCAACGACTGGCCTTGCTTCAATTGGCCGGATCAGTGATTGATCTGCTCTTAGACGATTTGGTAATAGACTGATTCTGCTTTATTTAGTAGGATCAAAGACTTATCTTGCCTTAGTTCTCTGGACCACTGACTGATTTTTCTTTTGATGGTTCTTGCTCTGACCGATCTAGTCTTAGTTGGCACCATGCCTCAATGATCTAGCGTCAGTTGGCCGGATCATTAGCGGATCTTACTTTATTTGGCAAGATCACTAAATGATGTGGACTTAGGTAGTGATTCACGCTGATACAAGAAATTCAACTGTTTCGCTCGATGTCGTTCGTTATCGCCCTTTTTCAATCGATCATTTGTATCGTCTCTTTTTTTAAACGACATCGAACAAAGTCCTCAAAAATAATCAAGAAACATCACTTGTGCGTCCTTTTAGTGACAGAGCTCTGCTGGCAAAGGTTATTTAGATGTAAAGTCTCATTTTAAGTTAAATTTTTTTTTCCTAGACTTTTACTTTAATTTAAGGATTGAACGCAACCTTAAGAAGGATGGCAGAAGATACGAGCTATTCAGAGAAAAGATAATCTACAAGGTAGATACTAAATTTTAAATAACAAAGTTATATTTGAATATATTATATAATTTAATCTTCCCAATGATGAGAAGTATTTTTGAATACAGATACACGACAAAAGGGAGAAGTTTCCAAAATTATGGCTTGCCCGGCACAAAATTTGAGAATTGTCATATAAATGATGGATGGAAATACAACTGGGACTACCCGACATTTAAAAAAATTCCATAACGAGGAATACAAGAAAGTGTTTCCTAATAGTGAATACCAGCAGCCAAAAGAAGTATTATTGATTAACATAACATAATTTAATTCAAATTGTACATTTTATCATTTTCAGCAAGGAAATAAAAAAAATTCTAATGAATTTTAAATAATTCTTTCAGTTTTATTGAATTTTAAACAAATTCATGTTTAATGGAATGTTTAAATGGAAATATGATTCATTTAAGATTACTACAAAATTATAAAACTAGAAAATTATCTGATTTAGAAAATGAAAAATTTGATTTTGTCAACATTTTTAAAGTTCTCACTTTTGACAATATATATATTTTTAATTCCATAGGGCTATTTGTTCGAAATACTTCCAAAATTCAATTAAAAATTTGATGATTAAATTTGATCATTTTAATAAGAGTCTTTTCGTTCTAAATTTTATCATTCTTAGATAATGTATATATCACAAAATAAATAAATTTTTTTAATGCAACTTAGAAAACATTTTTGTATTTAAAATTCTAAAAAATGGACTCCCTTTTATAATATAACACAGGCCGACAAAATTTGACAAAAGTCTAAAGCCAGAAAGCAGACCAAACATTTCCGAAGGATTTTGATGCGCTGAATCTGAATTTGAACTCAAAATTCCTCCTGTATGTCAGGTTTTCATGAAATCCTGACCTAAAAGTGCAAAAAAAAACGTTTTTTAGCTGTTTTTGAGGTTATGTAACTGTACAAGAAAAATGTCTGCCACAAAGCTAATATGGAATTTGAAGGTACTAATCTTCTCCTTTCAAACCTACTCGGATTTATTAGGATATCTTTAATTTTCACAAAAATATTGTAATTTGAAATTTTTTATTTTAGGGTTTTAACCTATTAACGCTGAGGTGTTCAGATTTATACAAAGCATTCTCTATTGCTGACGGTACAATATTTATTCTTCAAAATATTATCTCAGGGGTTTTCGAGGGTGCCCTGTTCTATTGCCGGTGTCAGTTTTTTGTTATAACCCCTAGAAGATCCAATATGGCGACCACAATTTAGGGCTTTAAAAAAGAAGAAAGGATCCCGCACAAAATACCAACAAAAAAGCATACAGTCGTTTGGAACCAAACGTTGCACTTTGATAAAACAATAAAAAATATGTTAATCCGTGTCTTTTCATTTCTACGGAAGCCATTTTCTAGGGGTAGAAACCACCCCTAATAATCCATAAGCATGCTAACCCACCTGACTCTGGGAACAATAAGTTTAGTCGCATATTTTTCTTGGAATAATGAAGTTCCACCTAACCCTGTGAGCAGCGCATTCAGTCGTTTACATTTCGTGAAATAATTGAATTCCACACTACAAGTGGGCTGACCTTGAAATGAAATTTTTCAATTTAGCGTATTAACCCATTAACGCCAAAATGGTATGCAATTTTCCCTTGAAAATGTTATCTCAGGGGTTTTTTGGGGGTTCCTTTTCGATTGGCTCAGTTTTTTGTTATAACACCTTGAAGAACGAATATGGAAAATAGTTAGGGCTTTAAAAAAACCAATTTTGCTATTATGATTTATTTAATATTGTAATTAACTTAAGATTTTCTAGCTTACTAAGGCAAGACTCAATATTTTCCAGCCACTTGAGGCTGGACTTGGGATTGTCCAGCTAAGCAAGAAAGTACCTAATATTTTCCAGCCAATTAAGGTAAGAATTTGGATTGCCCAGCCAATTATGGCAAGCCTTTGAATTTCCCAGCCAATAAAGGCAAGACTTTTTATCGTCCAGCCAGTGAAGACAAGACTTTGAATCGTCCAGACAGGCAAGGCAAAACATACGATTGCCCAGTCAGTTAAGGCAAGACTTGGGAGTGTCCAGCTAAGCAAGAAAGTACTTAATATTTCCTAGTCAATTGAGGCTAGATTTTATATTGCCCAGCCAATCAGGGAAAGACTTAAGATTGCCCATTTAGTTAAGGCAAGACTTGGGATTGTCCAGCTACGCAAGGAATTACTTAATATTTTCCAGTTAATTAGGGCAAGACATTAGATTGCCTAGCTAATCAAGGAAAGACCTTAGATTGCCCAGCCAATTAAGGAAAGACTTTGAATTGCCTAGCCAATAAAGGCAAGACTTTGTATCGCCCAGCCAGTCAAGGCAAGACTTTGAATTTCCCAGTCAGTCAAGACAAGACTTTGAATGGTCCAGCCAGTTAAGGCAAGACTTGGAATTGTCCAGCTGCTCAAGGAATTACTTAATATTTTCCAGCCAATTAAGGCAAGACTTTAAATTGCTCAGCCAATCAAGGAAAGACTTTAGATTGCCTATGCTAATCAAGGAAAGACTTTGAATTGCTCAGCCAATAAAGGCAAGACTTTGTATCGTCTAGCCAGTCAAGGCAAGACTTTGAATCGCCCAGTCAGTCAAGGCAACACTTTCAATCGTGCAGCGAGTCAAGGCAAGACTTACGATTGCCCAGCCAGTTAAGCTAACACTTACGATTGTATGTTCAATAAAGGTGAAACTAATTACTCGTTTTCTTATGGAAACGTTCGCGCTTCATGTCAAACGATCGTTGAAGAGACCAGCAATAGTCGGTCATCATTCTTACATTGCATCGACCTTTATATTGTTGCTCTTTTTGGTAAAAGTCTTGATGAAAGCATTCGCCCATTTCTTCACTGAATGCTCCAACATTTTCTGGGAAATAATCTAAATAAATTTGAGGAAATGTAATTTCATACTCATCAAACAACCTAATCTTTTAAAATTCTTTAACATATTATATGCAACAGTTCTAAACTTTGGATATCGATTGTTCCCCAAAAATTTCTGTACAACATTTTTGAAACTAAAACATGCATCCTTTTCAATAGATGTCATCGTTTTGATAAAGTCATCATCTTTGATAAGTTTTCTCATATCAGGCCCAACAAAAATACCTTCCTTAACTTTGGCATCACTTAAATGCGGAAAAGCAGATCTGATATAATTAAAACATTCTCCTTCGGTGTTTAGGGCTTTCACAAATTGCTTCATTAACCCTAGTTTTATATGGAGTGGTGGCAATAATACTTTTTTTCTTTTAACAAGGCTTTCATAAACAACATTATACTGACCAACTGTCCACTCTAATCTATCTGGCCATTTCTCCGTTAACCAATGTTCATCCCTTGCACGACTGTCCCAAAGGCAAAGAAAACAAGGGTATTTAATGTCTTCTGATTGTAAACCTGTTATATGATTTATGATTTTGAAGTCACCACAAATAAGCCAATTATGGATATTGTATTTTATTTTTATCAGGAGTAATTGGAAAGTATCATAAGATTCTTTCAGTGTAGATGAGTGACCTACTGGAATTGCAGCGTACTTATTTCCATCATGTAACAATACTGCTTTCAGACTTTCTGTAGACTAATCTATGAAAATACGCCAATCCTCTGGCGTATATAAGTTTATTTTATATAAATTAATGAGTCCTTCAATATCATTACAATACACAATCCCACTGTCCATTGAAAAGTACATGATAAACTTTTTTCTCTATTTCTGTAAACAGTTACTCAAGTGCCAGATAACAATAGTTTCCTTTCTTTGAGTCTTGAAGCGCAAAGCTCAGCTTTATCTTTTAGAGGATCAAGGTCATATATAAAATCGTCTAATCCTTCTTGGTCAAAAAATTTAGGATTTTCATCAACTGATTCTTCCCAAGAAGAATCTTCAATTGCATATGGATCGTCAGTATCCATTGATTCGTGAGTTGATCGGTCACTTTTGTTTTCAGTGTGATTTCTAATACCAATCTTGTCTGGTGTAACACTTTTTACATAAGAATAAACGATCATCTCCAAATACTTTTTAAAAAACCTCCTGTTTTGCATAAGAAAAAGTAACAATCAGTATCATGATCGCTGGGCTCACGCCAAACACGTAGTTGAATAACAGTCTGCGTCTTGGTACTTTCATCTTTGCAATTTGACAAATTTATTCTACAAGCATGACAAATTGAGGTTGGTACCCACGGTTTATCCAAATTTTTCATTGAAGTCCCATAACAGTTGAAGTATGACGTTTTTATCGAATCATTAATTGATCGACGGTATTTCTCCGTTTCATACTTCCCACAAACGTGACAAAACGTATTAACTTTCTTAGCGCAAGGAGTTCTTGAACTAATTTTTTTCTTATAATGAACAGTAACGTGGAAATTCTAAAACTCACTATATACAAAAATTACGATTAACACGAAATGTAACCGCTAGACGGATTTCAAATACAAAAAGAATTTTATTACCTACGCATCCGGCTGTTAGCCCACCACTCAAACGTGATCTCTAACACGGAAGTATTTGTAGCAAAAGACGAATTTCATCGCCTACGCATACCACGTCATAAAAGCGTCGCCAGCTCAGTCAGCCAGCTAGGGATCGAAGACTGTCTGCGCCGTAGAACGGGGCGCACATACAGCGAATGTGAACATTAGAATCTACACAGAGTGTGCAGTAGCATTTCGCGCAGTCCGTCTTCTTTTGTTTTATCAATCTGCGAAGTTTGGTTTCAAACGACTGCACGCTTTTTTGTTGATATTTTGTGCAGGATCCTTTGTTCTTTTTTAAAGCCCTAAATTGTGGCCACCATATATTGGAATATCGTACCGTCAGAAATAGAGAATGCGTTGTATAAATCTGAACACCTCAACGTTAATGGGATAAAACGCTAAAATAGAAAATTTCAAATTACAATATTTTAGTGAAAAATAAAGAAATCCTAATAAATCCAAGTAGGTTTAAAAAGGGAAGATTAGTACTTTCAAATTCCATATTAGCTTTCGTGGCAGACATTTTTCTTGTTCGATCACATAACCTAAGAAACAGCTAAAAAACGCGTTTTTTGCACTTTTAGGTTAGGATATCTTGAAAACCTGACGTACAGGGGCAATTTTCAGCTCAAATTCGGATTCAGCGCATCAAAATCCTTCGTAAATGTTAGGTTTGGTATCTGGCTTTAAAATTTGCCAGCCTGTGTAATTTACAGCTAAAGTGAGAAATCGAAATTTGTTTTCTTAATCATTGTAGAAATATATACAGTTTTTTCAAATTGTTTTAAATTTACTATATAAAAAAAGCTTCTTTTCCTGCTGGTATAACCTGCTTAAAATATTGAGGACACTTACTTTTTGTTAAAAATTCTATCTAGACCAAAACTGAAATCGAAAGTATTCGAGAACGAGAAAGATTCAAAGCCTTTAGCAAAGTTCGAATATCAGGTTTTCCATGATCTCACAAAAACTTCTTGCGAATTTATTCTTAGGCTAATTGTCAAATTCAATAAAACAACTTGATTTTCAAGGACAAAAAAAAATATTTTCAGTCGTTTCGCGGGCAACAAAACTAAATTTTGATTGAAAACTGATTTTTTTAACAACAATTTGTCAATCTCGTTTTTTAACCCTGACGAGTTCATCGATTTTTTAAACATAAAATTTAAAGTCATTCTAAGCTGATGTTAAAACATAGGAGTTCGGCAATTGTTTTTTTTTTAAGAGCACCTTTTTTCATGGAAATATTCATAAAAAAACTTTTTAATTTTACCAGAAGAGAGAACAATGAATCAGTTGAATTCTAACATACAAGGATGTCTTTTTAAAAAAAATAATTAAATTTTCACAAAATAATATGTATGATAAGGTTAGAGCCGAGAGAGGTACGCTCGCACATGTGTACACAGACCTTTTAAAAGAAATAATAAAACCATTGACGCCTATAATTTGAATATCGTGAATTCTC
The DNA here is from genome assembly GCF_010883055.1 of Belonocnema kinseyi. NCBI lineage: Eukaryota > Metazoa > Arthropoda > Insecta > Hymenoptera > Cynipidae > Belonocnema > Belonocnema kinseyi. The sequence goes on from NC_046660.1 coordinate 44,211,665, forward strand.
TTCCGTTAAAGCTCATTTGGCTTTAACGAACACATTCTCACCTTGCGTCTCGCACTTTGGACTCAATTAGCGTACAGTTAAAATCTTTAATAGCCCTTCCTTCTATAACCCTTTCGAGAATTGACGCCGTGCCGCAGGTGGGTAGCATTTAGGCGTGAGCAAGCAAAAGCGGAGCGGGCTATAATGAGTTAGTTTTCACACACCGCCAGCCCCAAAATCATCGCTATAGAAGAGTTTCACTGTGATTACTTCCAAAACACAAACTTTTCTATATTATTTTCAACTCTATTATGTTGGATTAATGTAATGTATTAATTTCTGTACCTCAGCCTGAGATTTCTTATTCATGCATCGAAAAATAAACATACAAATTTTATTTCTCATGATTATTTTAATACCTGTTGCTTATAGGGCATCTTGCTTTTATAATTGAAAAAGGTGCGAACCCTATCAAACAATGGTCTAAAGCAAATTTTTAGACCTAAGTTATTTTTAGACCTAACAATTTTCGTAATAAACATTTCATTGCAATTTGTGTTGTCTTTTCGAAAATGTAATCTTTGATTTTTATTGTTACTTTTTACGATTAAAGCATACTATACGCGTTCTATTGACAAAATATTCATTGGGAATGTACAGATCATTTCAGGATGAACAATTTTATTAAAGCAATTTTTGATTATCTTGTATAATTCTTTTCAAACAAAAAAAAATTGATTCTTAATGCATTTTTTCACCATTGAAACAAAAACTATATGTTCTATCAACAAATATTTCAATCTTTTTTAATTAAACAATTTTATTCATTTCTTTTTTTAGTATCTGGTGTCGTTCTTGCAAAGTGTTCATCAAAAATTTTTTGATATTGTTACAGAATTGAAAAAAACTAGGGCGTCCTTTGCAAAAATTATCTGTAATAAATTTGCAGACCTTTTTCAGATACAAAACTTTTGTGTACTTCTTTTTTTCCTATCCGGTATCGTTTTCTAAACCTAAGTTTTTTATTTTTTATTTAATTCATTACAATCATAGCAAAAACTACGCATCTTATCAAAATTTGATTAACAACGAATTTTCAGATCTTTTTGTATTAAAATTTTAAATAAATTACAAACCGAATTTCCTTCGCCAAATTCACATGATGATACATCCCTCGCTCTTAAATGCATAGCCGAAATTGAACAAAGGAACTCTAGGAAAAACAAGCTGATATTGTTTGAATTAGCAGAACAAGTATCCCCCCTGTCAGAAATAAATCATGCAACGGGTTTAAATAATTTACTTACTGAGCTCCTTCCTGATTTTTGGTTTTTAATCGATGAGCAATTAGAATTGGCCTTTATTCACAGACCAAAACGATTCCCCGACCAGTAAAACTTGTTTTCGAAACGGAAGGAGCAGCTCAAATGTACATCCACAAATTCCTTGCAGCTAAAAATGTCCCCGAATCCGGTATAAAACTGAAGCACATTTGGATTGCACCAGACAGAACAAAATTACAAATTCAGGAAATCGACGAAGTGAAGAAGGAGATGACATCTTGACGACAGCAGGGAGAACTGAACTTAACAATGATATTTCGAAAAATATCTCCAATAATTGTGAATTCAAAGAAGAACGTAACCTCAACGAGCCAAGCTATCAAACCACTCAACACATGCGTAGGTATTCCCACTTTTAGTCTTAGGGGGTCTCAGTCTAGAAATCAGCTGTTTGCGATTTATTATCAAAATATCAGGGGCGTATGCACTGAATTGCATCTATTGCGACAGTCAGTTCCGTCATTTTCATATGATACATTAATTTTCACTGAAACTGGGCTAAAGAAAACAATCAATTCTAGTGAGCCTGGTATGACTGACTTTGATCTTTTTCGAGATGATCGAAGCATTGATAATAGCGATAATTTACGCGGTGGTGGAGTGCTGATTGCAACTTAATATGGCTTGCGTGGAGTGAAACTTTTTACAAATAATAACACGGTCGAACATGCTTTTGTTAAATTGTCAGTAGGCTCCTGTCACATTATCGTGGGAGTTTTTTATATCCCGCTAAATTCTAGCTTAGAAAAATATACTGACATGTGTGAAATAATCAAAGAAGTGGCCTGCTCCTTCCCCGAAATAAAAATATATATTTTTGGAGATTTTAATTTACCATATGCTAAGTGGATTAATGACATCGTGAAGGGGCCTACTTGTGTACCGAGTGAAGGGTCACTGCGAATTCATAGTGACATAATTATTATAATTTCTGATTCACTTGATTACTTAAATGTTTTTCAAGTTAATAGTAATAGAAATAAATACGGATCACTGTTAGAGTGGTGCCAAAGTTAACTGGCAGACTGATAAACATGTCAAAAATTCGAGTAAAAGAACGTAATTTCAGTACTCTTGAAACCCATTGAGGATGATTGTTTTGGTGCAAACATCTAACAAAGAATTTGACTGGCAGCTCCTGAGTGGTGCCAAAGTTAACTGGCAGACTGCCAAACATGTCAAAAATTCGAGTAAAAAAACGTAATTTCAGTACTCTTGAAACCCATTGAGGATGATTGTTTTGGTGCAAACAACTAACAAAGAATTTGACTGGCAGCTCCTGAGTGGTGCCAAAGTTAACTGACAGTTGACTTCGACAGTTTAGCACCAAAACAATCATCCTCAATGGGTTTGAAGAGTACTAAAATGACATTTATTCACTCGAATTTTTGTCATGTTTGACAGTTTCCCAGTTAACTTTAGCACCACTCAGGAGTTCCCATTCAAATTCTTTGTTAGTTGTTTGCACCAAACAATCATCCTCAATGGGTTTCAAGAGTACTAAAATTACGTTTTCTCACTCAAATTTTTGACATGTTTGACAGTTTCCCAGTTAACATTGGCACCACTCAGGAGCTGCCAGTCCAATTTTTTGTTAGTTGT
>NC_046660.1:44214688-44236116 GCF_010883055.1 Belonocnema kinseyi
TTCACTCGAATTTTTGACATATTTGACAGTTTCCCAGTTAACTTTATCACCACTCAGGAGTTTCCAGTCAAATTATTTGTTAGTTGTTTGCTGCCAGTCAAAAAGATTCCCAGTTAACTTTAGCAACACTAAGGAGCTGCTATTCAAACTTATTGTTAGTTTATAGCACCAAAACAATCATCCTCAATGGGTTTCAAGTGTGCTAAAATTACGTTTTCTCACTCAAATTTTTGACATGTTTGACAGTTTCCCAGTTAACATTGGCACCACTAAGGAGCGCCAGTCAAACTTATTGTTAGTTTTTAACATCCAAACAATCATTCCCCGTGGGTTTGAAGAGTAATGAAATTACGTTTTTTCATTCGAATTTCCGACCAGTTTAACGATAGATTGTTGCAAAATGCACCAACAGCGGCTAGCCAGTCAACGAGTTTCGAGCTGTTGACATATGAAAACAAAAGAATCCGATATTTTAGTGTGTAGTCAAATGACGTCCATGGAATTGTTGCGACCCCCCGGACATTTTAAAGACTAATAATATCTATATTTTCATCAAATACGTCTACGTGGACAAAGTACAGGGGGGATGGGGGGGTTTGTCCAAATTCCACGGCTGTCTGCTGATTGGTCAGCTTTACACCGACGAGCGAAAGGTTAGATGCACGCGCGTAGAACTGTTGGATGGAACAAAACTTTCGTCTCGAAAAGATCGTAAAGGAAAGATTGCCAACTTTAATTTTGATGACCTACGTTCTTGACAGTTTCGATCAGTGGCGTATTTGTATTATATGTTTTGGCAACACTTCTTTCACTCTCCTCGCAAGAATGGTACCGGTGGAAGTAAAGAAACGGGAACATCAGAAGGAGGTGATGATAAAAAAGAGGTTGCTATATGGAAGCCCAGAGAGAATAGAGGATGATGTGACATGGGTAGAAAGGAATATGCAGTATAAATTAAATAAAATAGCGGAAGAGGAAAGAAAGAAGGGAAAGAGAACATGGGTTAAGTATGGGAGAATACAAGGTAGGCGGGGTATGGTGGGATTGGGAAGAAGAAAGGGAAAAGATAGTAAGAAATGAGGTGTCGAGAAAGAAGGAGATATTACTAAAATATAGCTGGATTGAATAACCTACAAGATTATCATAACAACTCGTTGAATTTTCTTAAAGAATCGAAAATTCAAATTTTGACATGAAAAATAATATAAAATCCAAAAATTACATTTGTCGGTCAAACTATGCAAAATACGGTAAACAATGTTTTGACCAAAATTGTGCATTTGAAAAAGATCTACAAATTTGTTATAAATCACTTTCTCATAGGATGCATACTTTTTATTTTACCCGTGAAAAACATCATTGAAGGTCAAAGCAAAATCTGCCCGCTGCAGGGGCAAATTCTAATCACAACATTTGTCTTTTAATTTCTTTTTCGTTTCGTGTCTGGGGTTACAAAAAATTAATTTTTTAAATGTTTTTAATGCTATTTTTTCACGAATAAAACAAAAAACAGAACAGTTAAAACATTTCTGACAAATTAATTCATTTTTACATTCTGATCACAGAAGGTATTAGATTTGTGTAAAATTTGAGCCCTACCTCAGTTTTGGTCAAATATCCACGTTTTGAGAGCCCCTGAATCTAAAAAACAGATTTTTACCAATGTGCCCGTCTGTATGTATGTCCGTCTGTCTGACTGTGAACAAGATAACTTTTAAGAGATGTATCCGTTAGATTGGCCTTTGGTACACTCTTTTTGTATCCTAAACCAAAGGTCAAACTCGTTAACCAGCCATTTTGGATAAGAATTCAAAAAGTGAGCGCCTTTCGAATATTTTTGAGACCATTTTTGCAAAATGCACGAATTTTCTGTACGATTATTTATAGAATTTAAAAAGTCGAACAATTTATCTAATGACTTTTTTCATAAAATTATAAGAATTATAGCATTTACAAAATTCAAATAACACACGAAAATTAACATTTTCAGCCAAACAACGCACAATATTGAAAAAGTCAACGGAAGAAATTTTTTTTATTTTTGAATGCCCTACAAGATTGCCATAACAACTTTTTGAAGTTTTTGGAAAATCGAAAATTCCAATTTTTACAGTGTAAAAAATAATGGAAAATCCAAAAATTATAATTTTTCATTCAACAATTTCACAGTTTTTTAAAGATTCTCAAATGTATAAATGCTTTAAAATGTGTGTGTATGTGTGTGTGAGCGCAGAGTGCGATGAGAATGTAAATGCGAAGCGGTCAGATTTTTTAAATTTAAACCTTCCACATTTGGTTCGAAACTTATCCTTTATAGTTAAACTTCAACTATTTGATTGCACGTTATCTTCCGTTATTAAAAATTAACTTTGTTAAAAAAATGTATTTATCCTTAAAACTGAATTCTTTTAACACAATTTCGTCTGTTTGTGTATAAACTAAATCTCGTTTGTTAAAAATTCATGTATTTCGTTGAAAATTTAAATATTTTGTTAAAATTTAAATTATTATGCAGAAAAATTCAGTTTTTTGCAGATAATTTTTTTTTCGTATAAAATCTTTCCTTTCAATGTTTGATATTGAAATTCATATGTTATAAACATTATTTTCATTAAAAAGCATTTATTTATTTATTTGCGTGAAAAATATTTTGAAAAGCTTCTGTTTTAATGAATTTTATCATTGCGTGGCTAACTTATTACTATTTTGCCTTAACTTGCCTTAATTAGACGAAATAATAAATATTGTGTCTATTTCTGTCTTTTCTTTTTAGTATGAAAATCATGCGTGTGCTGTTACTCCATCTTTGATCTATACGTAGCTGTTGTAAACTGTGTTAATGTTCTAAGCTACATGCTAGTTTCAATTTTTTCTTTGCACAAAAGGTGAGTTTGTAGAGGACAAGTTTTTTTTTTGAATTCTTGAAACTTGCGGGAAACAGAACTTTCTCGTTTGGCATATCATTTTCTAATTTACGAAACTCGTTTTCGATACTATATAAGAATTTACTTTTTAATTTATTTATTTCTGAATTATTACTCACACCAAAATTACCTCAGAACAGAGGAAATAGCGTGAATAGTTACATTTTTAACAAGATTTTTTTTTATCAAAAGAGATGAAGTTTCAACCCAAAAAGACGAATTTTTTCAAAGACAGTTGAATTTTTAATAAATAAGTTTATTTTTAAAAACAAAAAACTGGACTCAACTAAATAGTTTAATTTTTAACATAATAATTAAACTGCCGACAAAGTCTTTGGTATTTCAAATGAAAATTAGAATTTTCTACCACTAAAAATGACTTTTCTACCGTAAAATATTATTTTTCTACCAAAAGAAAAATTTTGAACTAGTTGAATTAAAAGCGAAAAAATAATTTTTGAAAAAATTGTTAAATTTTCTAGAAAATTTTCGCGTTTTCAAACAGAAAAGGATTAAACTTCTACCATAAACAGTTGAATTATAAGCCAAATATCTTAATTTTTAATAAAGAAATACGACTTTTCTGGCATGAAGGATGAATTTTTTCAGCTAGAAGATCGAATTTTTAAAATAATAGTTGAATTTTCGATCCTATTGTTTAATTTTCAGATAAAAAGGATCCAGATCTAACTAAAGACAGTTTAATTTTTAAGGCAAAAGAACCATTTTTTAAGACGAAAGTTAATTTTTCCACAAAAAGTTCCTTTTTAATAAAGAGTGACTTCTCTACTAATTTTTAACAAAATAATTGATCTTCTTACATATTTTCAGTTCTCATCCTCAAATTAGTAGAGGCGTTTTGAATGCAGATAGATAAATTCTAAACCAAATATTTGAATTTTCAACGAAACCAAGATATTTTGTACCGAAATTGGGGTTTTAAACTATTCAGTTTAAAAAATTAATTTTCAGTGAAAAAAAAAACGGATTTTCAATTAGTTGCATTGAACAAAAAATGACAAATTTTTAACCAAATAGGTAACTCTTCAACCTACAAAATTAATTATTTTACAAATAAAAAAGATATATTTTTAACAAAATGCATGAATTTCCTATTAAGAAGTTGATTTTATTATTAACAAAAGATACATTTTCCGTTAAAAACGTTAATTCTTAACTATGAAAAAAAAGAAATTTCAACAAACATTTTCATCTTTTTAACCATGGAGATCAATCTATGAAAAGAAAGCAACTACTTAAATCCCTAACCAAAAAGATGAATTTCCATGCAAAAGTATTAATTTTTCACCGAAAAAAGATTTTTCAATAAAATACATGGATTATCTAACAAACGCTTCATTTTTAAACGACTAAAGAATACATACAACAAAATTGTTTAATTCCAATCATAGCGGAGAAAAAAATAAAAAATAGTTAAACCATCATCCAAGAAAATGAATTTTTAGTCACAAAGATTAATTTTTCCACAGAAAAGACAATTTTTCAACGAAATACCTGGATATTCTACTAAAAAAATTGATTTCAAAACTAATAAAAAATACTTCTATAGATGAAAAAGTTAATTTTTAAATATAGAGGTGAATGATAAAAAGAGATATTTCTTGTTCCAATTGTGTAGAAAACATTTGCACAAAAATCCAATTGCAGCTCCTTGATATAGAGTGCCTTCGCTTAGGAGATCACAATTTAGTTAAACAAGTCTTCTAATCGGCCGTTTCCTCGTAGAAAAAAATGTTTTTTTTCTTCAATAATTATTAGAGTGACATTTATTGCGGTGACTAACCAACGAAATTAAATAAAGAATAATTTATATGATTGTTATTAGCAATTTTATTAACATAACTATGATTTATATTTTTACGTGCAAAAAGGACGGTTTTCCACTGAAATTATCCGACAATAAACTAACAGTGATTCCAAAATTGGATATGGGACATTATATAATAATTTGCGTAATTGTTAATAACAATTTTAAAACAAATCGTGACAATCTGCGGTTGGTCGTAAAAAAGTTATTTTTTCTTCAATCATTTTTGTAATAATCTTATTTGTTCCTCATTTATTTTTCAGGAAGTTGCATAAAACAAAAGAAAGATAGGTGACTTCTAAAAACGCAAGTACAGCGTTATTGCTATGAACAGTTTGCTACAGAAATTGTTATCAACAATCACGCAAAGTATTATTTAATGTCCCATATCCAATTTTGGAATCACTGTTAGTTTATTGTCGGATAATTTCAGTGGAAAAGCGTCCTTTTTGCATGTAAAAAAATTAAATCATAGTTTTGTTAAAAAAATTGTTTATAACAATTATATAAATTATTATTCATTTAATTTCGTTGGTTAGTCACCGCAATAAATGTCACTCTAATAATTATTGAAGAAAAAAACTTTTTTTTCTACGAGGAGACGGCCGATTAGGAGACTTGTTTAACTAAATTGTTATGAACAATCTATATTGTTTATGTTTGATAAAGCTTAAAATATATAAATGGCTTTAAAGACAATTGTGAATCACTTCTATTCAGAAAAATCAATTCAGCTATGAGAAAAACTCGTTTATAAAGAATTTGTTTATAGAAATATTTATAAAAACAATAGTTGTTAACTCATGCTAACTTTTTTGTCACAAATTATGACTCTTATGAAAAATATTAGCAACTAGCGTGAAATGAACGATTTTTTCTATGATAAAAAAACACTAATAAGAATTTATTTATAAAAATTGTTTATATTAATTAAGTTGAATATTATTAAAATTAATTATGTTCTATGAATGCACGTGCAATAATTCCGGCTGATAGTGAGTTTTTACCTGTATTTTTTTTTGAGATAAAAATTCACAAAACCTTGGGCTTCTTCAACTTTCTTATATGCTTCTGAATCCTTGATGTAGATAAGTTTCAAGTACCTAACGTGTAAATTTGAATGTGCAGAGTTTAACCTGAATAAATTGTCTGCGTAGACTTTAATGTTGGAGCTTTCCAATTTTTGAGGCTATTGTGTAGAGTTAAATGTGCAGGGGTTTTTCGTGTACAACTTAATGTGTACAGTTAGTGTGCACAGTCCTAAAAAATGCATTTTATAAAAATGTATGCATTTAAATGATTTTTTTTGTGCATTGTAAAAAGTTAACCAAAATATATGGCGGGCTTCTCTTAAAAATTAAAATTATTACAAAAATAATTTTGTTTTAATTAAAGTGTTAGATTACCTAATTCCGAAAATGCTTGATGCTCAAATAACGAGAAACCCGCCAAGCGGCGGGTAGTAATGAACATGCTATAAGTGAAAAAAGATTGATTTATTAACTTTATTAAACAATGTTTTGCACAAATCTAAGCAAAATAAACCAAGCGAAATAGTGTAGAAAAACCGGTATTTCAGTTCCTTAATTTAGCGCCAGTGGTCACTGCTTGTCTATTCTTGTTTCACTGACCGATAGTTCAGCAGATATAATTAATTTCCTTTATCTATGAAAGATTATGCTATCACATCGCTACATTAATGAGTAGATTATATAGTTATAAGCTCTTTAAAAAAGAACAATATTAAAAATTATGAGAACATAATTTTACAATGCATTCTCGATCAAATCATCTCTGCGTGAAGACATTGGGGCAAAAACGTTTCGTTTATGCAAAACCACGTTGACAATACTTATAAAATTATATTTTTGTTTATTGAATATTAAATGTTATATTGTTTCTTAAGACGGTCTCTCTTCGAAATAAATTTTTTTGAAAATTTCATATTTTTTATTGACATAAATCAAGTGATTTTCTATCAAATCATCTCTGCGTGAAGACTTTGGGACAAATACGTTTCCTTCATGCAAAACCACGTTTAGAATAATTATAAAATTGCATTTTTGCTAATTGAATATTAAATATTATAGTATTTCTGAAGGTGCAAAACCACGTTGAAAATAATTATAAAAATGCATTTTTGATTATTAAATATTTAATATTTTAATATTTCAGTGTAGATTTGATGTGTATTATAAAAACCATTAATGATCTAAAAAATATACAATGAAAAAATCATTTACACTTTTAACTAATTATATATATTAAACAGGTAAATTTCAAATAAAATGATAAATATTCAAAAACAAAAAAATGCATTTTTATCAAAGTAGTTGAATTTTCAGCAACAAAAATAATAGAAATTTTCAACCGAATGTTACGTAAAATTTGTTGTATTGTATTTAATACATAATTTCTGAATGATTAATTTGATATAAATAATTCTAATCCATACGTCTTACTGGAGCTAATTATTTTAAATCAAGAAAGACTACTTTTCTGCCATAAAAGATTATTTTTTTAGGCAAAAGGCTGAATTTCTAACAAAATAGTTGAATTTTCGACCCTATGGTTAAGTTTTTAAATGAAAAAGATCCAGATTAAGTCAAAATGAGTTTAATTTTTAGGCCGGCAGGGCGATTTCTTGAGACGAAATTTGATTTTTCAATAAAAAGTTCACTTTGACCAAGAGTTACTTTTCTACAAATTTTCAACCTTAAAAATTTATTTATTTTCAATTGTAATTCTTGATTAAATATATTTATTTTTAATCAAGAAAGATGAATTGTAAACCAAATACATATTTTAATTTTCAACAAAAGCAAGATGTTTTTGAACTAAAGTTAGAATTTACAAATATTCAGTTTAAAAAATTATTGCTCAGTGGGAGAGACATGCATTTTCAACTAGTTGCATTAAATGAAAGAAGACCAATTTTTAAGCAAATATAGGAATCTTGAACAAAATATGTAAATTTCCAAACAAACAGTTGATTTTAAAACTTAGACAGAATATATTTTATAATTAATAATTAATTTTGAACCAACAAAAAACTCTATTTTTCAGAAAAATGGTTTAATTTTCAACCGCTAAGGTGAATCTGGAAAAAAATGATTTTTTTAACAAAGTAGCTCTATCTGAACCAAATATTAAAATTTTAAACCAAAAAAAATTGATATTCAACAAAATACCTGTATTTTCTTCCAAATACTTGATTTTTAAACTATTGAAGAATAACTTTTTAGATAAAAAATTTGCTTTTAATAAAAAAAACGGAATTTCAACAAAAATGTTAAAATAATAGAAGTTAATTATAAGAAAATGAATTGTTAACGATTCAAAGAGGATTTTTTTAACAAAATACATGAACTTTTTATCAGATATTTGATTTTACAATTCATCAAGAATAAATTTTCAGATAAAAATGTTAATTTTGAACCAAAAAAAAACCTGTTCTCCACAACATTTTTGACTTTCCAAACAGAAAAAATATAATTTTTCAAATAGAACACTTCATTTTCTACCAAAAATATTAATTCGGAGCTTAAGTGATAAACGCTCTACAACAAAAATGTTTTTTTTAAATTAGTTTAGCTTTCATTCAAATAGTTGATTTTTCAACGAAAAGAGATACTTTTTAAAGAAAAAATTTAATCGAAAAAACAGTATCAAACGAGCGATATTAATTTCCTATTAAAAAACAAAAATTCATGAACTTTCTACCAAATAGTTGATTTTACAACTTCTAAAGAATAAATTTTTAATAAAAATTAATTTTCTTCCAAGAAAACAGAATTTTCAACACAAACGTTGAATTTCCAATAACAATGGTGAATCTTAAACAAATTAATTTTTTAAAAAGTGTTTTAACTGTTAATTGAGTACTGGAATTATTTTTAAAAAAATATTAATTTTAAACTATAATAAAACTGCTGCAAAAAAAATTCAAGTAGTTTAACTTTCAACCAAGCAGCTAATTTTTTGGAAAAAGAGAATAATTTTTAACGAAATAGTTAACGCTTCAACCGAGAAGATAAAATTTTACCAAACAATATTAATTTTCTAACCAAAAAGGCGATACTTTATCATCATGCATGAATTTTCCACAAGAAATTTTTATTTTCAACGGAAGAGATGAATAATATAAAAATGAATTTGTAATAATGTCCACGAAAAAATTAATATTCTACAAACAAATACGAATTTTAAAGTGAGAAAGACAAATTTTCTAAAAAATAGTTAAATTCTTGCAACAATAATATAATTTTTTAACGAAAACATTTAGTTTTCTAGGAAGTAATTCGATTTTTACCTAATTACTCAGCTTTCATGTCACAAAGAAAAACTTTTTACAAAAAAGAAGTTTAACTTTTAACCAAGTAGTTGATTTTTCAACAAAAGTTTTCTTATTTTTAAGGAAGAATGTAAAAGTTAATATTTCAGCGAATTTTTAAAAAAATACTTCAATGTTCAACCAAAGATATGAATTTTCAATTAAAATGAAAAATATTCAACAACGCAAAAATGAATTTTTAACAAAAGTTCTACATTTAATGTAGAACTACATTTAACTTCAGATGTGTCCAAAAATAATCTAGAAGGTTTTAAAGCCTTTTTATTTTTATTTAGCGAGTCTTCTTAAAAGATGTCGAGGACATTCAAAAGTTTTGAAGAAATCAAGAAATATTTCACAGGAATTTCTAAAAAAAATCTAAGTTTAAAATCCTATTTGAACCTCTTTAATTGTTCTAAATATTTCTTGAGTTTACTTGATATCTTTTTTGATTTTTTTATCTTATCGAATTGAAATATTTTACTTTAAAATCTTCTGGACCCTTTATTCGAAATTTTATGAAATCATTTAATATGCTTAAGAACTTTTTTTATTCATTCTTAAAGTTTATTCTTCAAAATGAAAAAGCATTTAAAAGTTTCACACGAATCTTAAAAAAATTCATTTTCTTTTTAATCTTGTCATCTTCAAAAATTATTAAAATTTTTTCTTATTTATTTTTCTGCAAAATTAAAACATTTTCAGTAAGGCCATGTTACAAGTGGGTTACGTGACCAGATTGACACTTTTTTTTATTTCCTAACTTATTTTCAAACGAAGGGCCACATCGTGTTGAAAATTTGGGAATATGTTTCAAATCTTTTTAAAAAATCTATCAAAATTAATTTTGCAAAATAAAAGGTCATTTTTGTTTTTCTTAGCAATGTAACATTTTTTAATTTTTGTGAAACCTTAGAAATTCTTAAGAAATCTTGACAAGTTTTGATTGATTTCTAATCGATTTAAAACTTCTGTATATCTCTTAAAATTACTCAGATTTTTCTTAAAATCATGTAGCATGCAAAGATTATGCTTCAAAATATTTTATACTCTTTTGAAAAATTTGAGGAAATAATTTTAAAACTTTGAATTTTTCCCAATTTTCTCTTAGAATTGACTACAAAATAATCATTTAAAATGTTCCCATGAATCTTGAGAACATTTTTTCCATTCTCTTGACAGTCTACAAAATTCAGCTTATCTAACTAAATTTTAAATGCTGAAAAATAAAAAATAAACTCCCTCAAAGTCTTCTATATTTTTTTCCGCCAATTTTAAAATCTTCAAAACTTAAAATTATTCTTTTAAAATAAAATCTATACCATTGAACATTTTCCCCGAAACCTCGACAAAAACTTAAACTCTTCAAACCTTTCATAATTATTAGAAAAATTATATTTTTTCAAATTCTTTAAAATATGTTTTTGTCCATAATTTAGTTTTTTTATCTCTTTGAAAAAGTAAGAAAGCTTTCAAATTATAGTGTGGTACGAAAACGTTAAGAAAAGAATTATTTCCCATTATTAAATTTTATAAATAATAATTTTAATTAATAATTTTTTAAATAAATTTTTCTAATTTACTTAGTCAATTACTATGAAATTGCGCATGTAGTGTTCTTATGTAAAGTATTACTTTTCTTTGCATTTTAATCTACTTTGTACTGCAGACACGCAATCAAACTTTCACGGCTTCGGATTTATTTCAAGGCATTATGTCGGAAAATCAATGAGCATGAACAAAAATAAAAAATAAATTTTTTCTTTATCGCATACATTTTTTTCTTGAACAAAAAAACTGTTTTATTGGATATACATGAAAATTTGGTTGAATTAAACAAACATTGGTTCATTCAATAAAATATTCGATTGACCTGCCCAAATTTTTGTTGTCCAATGAACCAAATACGCAATCTAAAAAATTATTTAATTAAAATAATATTTTGTTGAGTCCACCAAATATGTTGTCCATATGACAACCACATTTTATGTTAGAAAAGACAAAAATATGTTTTATTGAACCAAACCGTTTTCCGTGTATATTACTATTTGAAATAAATCCTTGAATACTTAAAAAAATTAAGAAAATTCTGGTTAAGCATTTTCAAGTCAACCCTAATTTGAATAATCTTTTTAAATTGAAATAATTTTTAAAATGTAACATTTATAAAATAAATTATATAATTTTTAATACGTAAAATTTAAATGGGCCACATCTTTTAACTCCTACAGTAAACACTTCTATATTTTAAGGGACGGGCACGCCCTAGCATAATATATCTCTAACTTTTAATTTTAATTTTTCCCCGTTTTTTCTTTTTTTGTTAAATCAAAGTTTTGTATTAATGCTGCCACCTGGCGTTAACTTTTTAAACCTTCAGGAAGCACACAGATAATTGATCGATTTCTCAAGGAAACTACTTTCAGTTATTTACTCTACAGATAATATGAACCGCCGATAAGTTTGCTTACAAATATTAAATTTTTTCCAAAATATTTGTATTTTAAGAAATTCAAAAGAGCACATATATAGTTTTTAATTAGTATGATTATTTATTTGGAAAATTTACTTCATATGTAAGGAATTTCTTATGACAAATTTGATAGAAATCAACAAGAAAAATAAACAACTTTCGGTTGAAAAGTCCACAATAATATTTTTGGTTTGGATATCACCTCACTTAACTAAATGTTGTAATATTTGTGTATATTTGTATTGTTTGTTTGAAAATGCAATTATTTTGTTAAAAAATAATCTTTTTTAACGGAAATTTAGCTACTTGGTTTAGAATTTAACCAATTTGTCAAAATGAATTTTTTTCTCTTAGATTTATCTCTTTGTTTGAACATTTAACTATTCCATTTTTACAAAATTAATGCTTTGAGTTAAAAAAATCATCATCTAGGTTGAGCTCTTTTGTTGCTATTTCAATTTTTTCAATTTATTATTTGAGTACAAAATTCATCTCTTTTGTTAAAAATGTAAATATTTCGTTGAAAAAAACAAATAACTACCAATGTTACTATTTCATTTTCTGTTGAAATTTAATCTTTTTCAGTTAGAAAATCATCTATTTTGTTAAAAATTCGTATTTCTTAGTCAAAAATTAATCTTCTTGGTAGAAATGTCATCCTTTTGGTTTGAAAATGCAATTTTTGGGTCTAAATTATTCTTATTCGGTTAAGAAATTAATCATTTCGTAGAAAATTAAACTATTCGGTAAAAAATTTAACTTTTGTCTTAAAAAATCATATTTTTGGGTTGAAAAATCAAACATTTTCTAAAAAATTTTTTTTTATAAAAATGGTATAAATCATCTTTTTTGTTGAAATTAAATTATTCGCTTGAAAATTCATCTTTTTTAATTAAAAATTAAATTTTTCTTAAAAATTTATATTTCTGGTTTACATTTTACTATTTTATTAAAAGGAAAATTATTTTTTTTTGTAAAAATATTGTTGAGTTGAAGTTTCAACTTTTTGTAAATGATTTGTCCTTTTTGCTTTAAAATCCAAAATTTTTGTTGAAAATCGTTTCATTTTGAGAAAAATTTCTGTTTTTTGGTAGAACAATAATCTTCCTGCGAAAAATTGATTTTTTTGGTTGAAAATTTAACTACTTGGTCAAAATTAGTCCCTTTAAGTTAGAAATTTAACTACTAGGCTTAAAGTTGAACCAACTTGTTTAAAATTGATCTTTTTTAAGATTCGCGTTCTTGGTTGAAAATTTAACTATTCCATTTAAAAAAATTATTCTTTCGGGCGAAAAAATAATTTTTTGGGTTCAACTCTTTCGGAGGAAATTGATATTTTTAAGATTGAGAATTTTTATCGGTAATTGATCTTTTTTGTTGAAAATTTAATAAAATAGAATAAAAAATTTTAATTGGTTTAGTGAAACACTTAATAATTTGGTAGAAAATTAAACTATTCGCTTTAAAATGTACAATTTTGTTAAAAAATCATATTTTGGATTTATTTTTAACTATTTTGTGAAAAATTTAACTATTTATATAAAAGTTTAACTTGTTGTTAGAAAATGAGCACTATGTTCAAAATAATATTTTCAGGTTGAAAATTCAATCGTTTTGTATTATAATTTATCTTTTTAGCTTTAAAATCTAAAATTTTTTGTAAAATAATATATTTGTTTAAAACTAGGGTTTTTGGTACAACATTCTTCTTGCTGTTAAATTCATCTTTCTGTTGAAAATTTAACTATTTGTTTGAAAATTCATCTACTTGATTGAAAGCTCAACTGTTTTGTAAAAAAATTTGTTTTATAGTTGGAGATGCATTATTTTAGTTAAAATTTGCTCTTTTGGGTTGAAAATTTCACGATTGTTTTTATCATTTTTTTTCAATTAATTTTTTAGATTGAAAATGTAAGTATTCAATTTTTTGTTGAATAAATATTCTTCGTGGGTAATAATTCATTTCGTTTTTTTATATATAAATTTGTTCACTGTATTTTCAAGTGGAAATACTTTGTTAAAAATTAATTTTTTGGTCGAAAATACATCTAATTTCTTGAAAATTTTTCATTTTTGATAGGAACTCATTTTTTCTTGTTAAAATAATCAATATTCTCGGTTGCAGATTCACGGTTTTGAATAAGAATTCATCTTATTGTTTAAGAATTCAACAATTTTGTGAAAAAAAAATTTCTAGTCATTCTTCTATTTGGATGACAATTAACTTTTTTGTTAAAAATTAGTCTTTTTTGTTAAAAATTAATCTTTGTTGGTTAAGAAATTAATTTTTTTCAACTACTTCTTTGAAAAATTGAACTATTTTGTTAAAAACTTATTTTTTAGTTGAAGATGCATATTTTGAGTTGAAAATTCACCTCTAAGTTTAAAATTGAACTATTTTCTTTACAATTCCTTTTTTTTAGAAAAAAAGGAATTTCTAAACCTTCCAAATGTGGGAATTGGACTTAGTTAAATCCAAAGAAACAACTTTTGAAAATACAAAAATTAATTTCCAAAGCCATATAAATTTATATCCCAATATACTGGGAAAATTAGAATTTTATTGTACCCTGGAATAAAAAATTTCTCAAATCTATTAATACTTTTGAAAAGAAAACAAATCAATTACCACTATTCATCTCTTTCGACGAAAATTTAAATATTTTTTTGAAAATCTATGTTTTTCAGTAAAAAGTTCAACTACTTGGTTACCAGTTAAAATATTTTGTTAAATATTCATTATTTTTTGTAGAAGATTTATCATGTTATTTGAAAATTTACCTCTTTGGTTTTATATTCAAGAATTTACACTACGAACAATCAATCTCAAAAGTTGCCTATCTTTAAAATGTCTTATAAAATCAACAAAAAATATCTATCATTAATGGTGTAAATCATGATGGAGGTTTCTAAGGACATTTAAAAAAAAATATAATTCATGATAAAATTGTTTATTTAACAGTAGTTATTTAAAGTTTTAGTTTTTCCGTTCTTTTTAAGGCCATGTGACGAGTGGGTCACGTGACCAGATTCCTACCTTACCGCCACTTTTCTTATTTCCCAACTTATTTTCACACGAAGTGCCACATCAAGTTGAAAATTTGGAATAATAAATTAGGAGAACTAAGAAATACGGGTCTGGTTCTAAACTTTAATGATTATAAAAAAAGTGAAAAAAAATTATTTACAACAAAAAACTTTTTTCATAATAATATAAATTTAGGATTAGACCCCTCCATTCTTAGTGCTTCTTGTTTATTATCTCAAATTTTTAACTTGATGTGACGTTTCGTCTGATAATAAGCTGGGAAATAAAAAAAGTGGCGATAAGGTAGGAATCTGGTCAAGTGACCCACTCATCACATGGCCTTAAGGAAAAGTTTCAATCCTAATGATCAAAGCCTCATTTTATTTTTCGAAGGATTTTCTAAATTTCCATTTGGGTTGATTTTATTAAAAATAATTAATTGAGAAATCATGCAGTTATTATTGTTATAAACAATTATAGTTTAAAATTTAATTAACACCACCCAAATATAATCGTAGAAACTCCTACAAAGAATAAAATTAGGCCTTGATCATTAGGATTAAATAAAAATTGTTACTTTTCTGTAAAGATAAAGAAAAAACCAAACCTTTAAATAACTACTGTTAAATAACAAATTTTAACCTGACCTCTTTTTTTCTAAAGTGTGCTTAGAAGCCTTTATCAAGATTCACAGAACCTAATAATAGACCTTTTTTCGTAGATTTTATCATTTTAAAAATAGGCAACTTTTGAGATTGATTGTACGTAGTGTACATCCTAACCTATTTTGTTAAAAATTCGTTTTTCTTTTGTTAAGATGATAATTTTTAATTGAAAATTCAACTATTTAATGTGTGGTTGAAAATTTATCTGTTTTAGTTTAGAAATTCAACTATTTGCTTGAAAATGTATATTCTTTTGTTAAATTCAACAGTTAATCGTCTCACCTCTTTGTTTAAACATTTAAATATTTTGTTGAAAATTCATCTTTTTCAGTTTAAAATGAACTTTTTTAACTGGAAATTTTACTTTCCATTTTGGCTAAAAATTCAACTTTTTTTAAAAAATGTATCTTGTTCAAATGAAAATTTATCTTTTACGGTTGAAAATTAGTTTTATTGGTTAAAAAATAATCTTGTTTAGTTGCAAGTGAAACGAATTAGTTAAAAGTTTAACTTCTTTCTTAAAGGTTTCTTTTTTTTCTTGATGATTTATCATCATAGTTAAAACTTTTTTCTGTTAAAAAATTAAATTATATCTTGAATGCAATTCATTTTAATTTCTCTTTATTGACTCCCAGCAGCTACATGTCTTCTATTACAGTTAAAAGCACTTTTTTTAAAATTAATTGTTAACTGAAAATTTAACTTTTCTATTTAAGAATCAATGTTTTTATTTAAAAATTCATCCTTTTGGTTTAAATTTTGACTTTTTAAAACTTTTTTTTGCCGAAAACTAATGTTTTAACTGAAAATTTAACTATCCCAATTTTAGTTGAAGATTTATTATTTTTGGCGTGAGAGTACAACTACAGTCGAATCTGGTTTAAGTGTTTCCGAGAATTTGTACCGCGAAGCGGGGATTGATGAGGGGAGCTGCAAGGGGAGTGTGTTGTTCACTCAGGCGTGATAACATAGAAAGAAAAACCTACGCTAAATCCAGTATTTACTGTATCTAATTGAAAATTCGTTGCCGAAAATTAACTTTTTTAAATAGAAATTTAATTATTCTATTTTTTTCTGAAATTTCCACTGTTTGGCTTGAAAATTTAACTTATTCAGATGAACATTAAACTTTTTGGTTGCACATGTATCTCTTTTAGGAGAAAGTTTAACTATTTGGTTCAAGATTCATATATGCAATGTTTCGAAATATCATGCAATTTTGCAACCTTGCAATACAGTTTACATACCAATTTCTAGACAATAACCCCTCGAATCTTTGGTAGTAATTAATAAAAATATAATAATGAGTAACTTTGTTTCGCAAAAATTTTGAGTTTAAATAAAATTTGGCCATTTTTTTATACTTTCGATTGTCGTAACAGCTTAAGAATTTTTCTCTATCAGTATCCATTTTATTATCGTGATGTATATAGAAAAGCTATATAGAAACGCATTATGGGAATAAAGTGGCGGTAGCCCGCTGGCAAGCAAAAACGTCTAACAATACATGTAGCTGTCGTTCTCCGCATCAAAGTGAGAGTTTCTGAAACACATAAAAGCTTCAGAAAGCGAATAGGGGTGAAAACGATTTCGACAAAAAATCGTAAAGCCCTTATTGCCCTTTTAACAATCCAAAAGTTCACCAATACTTTTAATTAATTAATTTATTTATTAATACTTTTTTATATGAATCTTCCTAGAGTTCAATCATTGAGATTTTCAATGGATACCAAAATTGGGTGGTAATTTTTTACAAATAACTAAGTTACTTGAAAGTCACGTTATTTGTAACTTTTACTGTAACTTCGTTAATATTTTCGGATTTTTATTATTTTAAATGTAACTTGTGATGTAACTTATTTACAAAAATTTCAGTATCTCAGATTTTTTTTTAATTCGACTTTTTTGGTTGAAATCAACTGTGACTAATTTTAAAATCAAATATTTTTTGGTTCAAATATAATTGGTTTAAAGTTAATTTAGTTTGTTAAAAGTTCCGATATTTTGACATAAAGTTCAGCTATCAGGTTGGGAAGTAACTTTTTTGTTCCAAATTTATATTTTCGGTGTGAAAATACAACTGTTTTTTAGAAAATTCATTTTCGGCCGGAAAATTGAACAATTCAGTGGCATTTTTTCTTCTTCCTATATTCAAAATTCAGCTTCTCTGTTTCAAAATTGATCTCTTTCGGTAAAAAAATCAGTTTTTTAAATCCAACTATTTTAGATAAAAATTGATCTGATTTGGTGGCGGGTTTTTTTTTAATTCAACTATGTTTGATCTCAAAAACTTTTTGATTTGAAAATTCTTCTTTTTTATTAGAAACAAGTTTTCCTATAGGGTTCAGCTATTTTGTTGCAAATTTGTCTTATCTGGTTGAAAATTGAACTATTCTGCTGAAAGTTGAACTACTTTGTTAAACTTTCACTTGTTTGGTTCAAGATTCATAATTATTTAAAAATTCATTTCTTTAGTTCGGTTTATGTCTGTTAATCAATTCTAATTTCATTCTAAATATTACTTTTTTTACTTGTGGAAATATCTATTCTTTGAAGTCCCTTGACATTTTGTATATCCCTTGAAATTCTTTAGAATCCTTTAATGTTGTTCAAATTTTCTTCAATTCTTTTGTGTGTGTTTTTTAAAAAATGAAAATTAAATTGTTTTTAATTCGTATGAATCCCAGATTTTAAAACAATTTTCTTAACTTTGCATGATATGGAACACCCTTACAAAAACTTTGCTTTAATTTAAGAGATATTTCGAAGTTTTAGAAGTTTTGCAAAGGTTTGAAAATAATTTAAATTTTGACAAGATTTGAGGAAATGCAAAACAAAATGCAGATTTTTAAAGATTTTGATTAAGCTTTTTAAAAATTTCAATTGTTTCAAGAAAACTGGCAAAATTTTTCATGGTTTTTCATTTAGAAAAAGATTCATGGGAAAATGACAACAGAATTGTATTAGAAAATTGCACAAGCTTAAAAATTTTTTTAAATGATTTCCTCAAATTTCAGAAAAGAATGTAGAAGATTATGAAATAAAATATCTATATTTTCTAATATTACAAACTTTCAGTTTAAATTCGAGAAACTTTGAGAAACATTTAGAAGTTTTAAAAAGACACAAACATAATATTAAACTTGAAAATATTTCAAATATTGCATATAAAATGCATACTTTCAATTTTAAAAGAAAATTAGAGAATATTACAAAACATTTAAAAAGATTTCTAAGGATATAAAAATAAATCCCTAAAATATTATAGCAAATTTCTTTTCGTTTTGTTACTTAGATTGCCTAATTTTAAAAGTTGTTTGAAGTTTTAGCTGTTTCCAAAAGATGTAACTATTATTTAAGTCTTGAGAAGATTTAGGGCAAATTTAAATAAAATGTAGATTTTTGATAATTTTGTAAAAAAGGCTTTTCGAAAAATGTGAATGGTTCCAAGCTAATAACATTTTCTAGGGTTTCTGGCAATATGTAAAGTAATTGTTTATTTTAAAATTTTAAGTTTTGAAGAAGGTTGTAAAATATTTCAAAATATTTTTAAAGGTTTCAAACTCTGTCGAACAATAGTTCGGAATATTTTGAGGAAATTTGAGGAATAATTCGAGTCAGTTTAAAAGATATTTAAACAAATATTTTACAAATTGCAAAGATTTCTGAATCTTCTTGACTAAAAATCTTCGCTATTTTATAATTTAACTATTTTGTTCAAAAATCACCCTTTTGTTTTGAAAATTTATCTTCTTTTTTAGAAAATTAATTTTTTGTTGGTTCATAATTCTTCATTCTAGTTGAGAACTCATCTCTTTGATTTATAATCTAACTATTATGTCGAAAATTATTTGTAGACTCTGAGAACATTTTTAGCTATAATTTAAGCGAAAAATTTTATTGAATGACATGTTATTGTAGCTTATGTCGATTTTTCAAAAATTTCTTTTTTATTTTAAGTATTTATTATTTTTATTTAATTACATTTT
The DNA here is from genome assembly GCF_010883055.1 of Belonocnema kinseyi. NCBI lineage: Eukaryota > Metazoa > Arthropoda > Insecta > Hymenoptera > Cynipidae > Belonocnema > Belonocnema kinseyi. The sequence continues at coordinate 44,233,929 of NC_046660.1, forward strand.
TATGATTATCACAAAAAATATGCGCCCTATAAAGAAAGTAATAACGAAAAGATTGTAGCTCTTTTTTCGTGAGTAAATTTGTCTATTAATTTTTTTTATAGCTTGTATCGTTTGTCCAAAAATTTAATTCTTTTATTTTATTTTTTTATTTTTCTCGAATAAAACCAAAACTACACACTCTATCAAAAAATGTTTGTTAACAAATTTGCAGTTTTTTTTGCGTGAACAAATTTTGTCCATTTATTTTTTTCGTAGCTTGTCAGAAACTCTAATAATTTTTTTATCAAAAAAAGTCGTAGGATAAAATGTTCTTTTTTTGTACCACGAATAGCCGCACATAGAATTTAAAATCTTGAAAAAAGTGGTCTAAAAAATTCACTAAATTCTGTGACATCCTTGATATCTCAAATTTCTGAATTTCTGAAATTAATACAATTTGAGGAATTTGATAAATTTCTAAATTACATGACTTCCAAGAATTCTCTTAATTCCTTAAATCCAGGAAATTTTCTAAAATTCTACATTATTCTGAATTTTATGAATTCTTTGAATTGTTTGAATTCCTTAAATTCTTCGAATTTCTTGAATATTTGTAATTTCTTGTATTGTTTGCATTTTTTAGAATTCCTTGAGTTCTTTGAATTCCGTAAATTCTGCGAATTCCTGCAAATTATTCCAGTTCATTGAATTCTTGAAATTCCTTAAATTCATGGACTTACTTGAATTCTTTGAATTAATTAAACTCTTTGAATTAAATAAATTCTTTGAGTTTCCTGAATTCTTCCGAACTACCGCAGTTTTTGAAAATTGCTTAAATTCTAGAACTTATTAAATTTGTGTTCAATCGAAAAAAAGTCATTAAGATCAGTTGTAAATTATGTTTTGTTACAATTTTTGTCTGTTCGAACGAGTTTATACCGTAAATTTTGAAATATATTTAATATCCTATGACAATTGCGATTAAGCCCTTTAGCCTTTCTCCTATAGTCAAATATTATTAAATTTTGAACAGTTGCATTTTTGCAACATTTATTATAAAATTTTTAATATTCGAAGACTTCAATTTAAAGTTGAGGATTAGAAATTGTTTAATTTAAACTTTGAAATTAAATGACTTTAAAATTTAATTTTAATAGAAAATCAATTTTAATTTCATATACTACCCTTAGAATTACTATTTATTTCTTAAGTTGTCCTAATAAATATTCAAAAACTTTACATTTTTGATTTGTTTTGAATCTTCAAATATGACTCAGAAAAAATATAAACCCCAAAGTTTGAAGCCTTCCAATTGTATTAAAATGTCAAAAATAAATAATTTATCTTTTTTGATCAAAAAAATTAAGTTAAAAATTCTTTCCTTTTATCTTAAGAAAAATGTTTAAAACAACAAATATGACCCCCTCGCAGCTAAGGGGCCACTTATAAACAAAGTTACCAATTATTTATTTATATAAATCCACGCATCTTTGAATAATATTCCAATTTTTTATTGAAAATTAGAAAAATTTAATTTTTTTATTTCATTTTCTTAACTTTGTTCAAACAATAACAAGGCAATATTTCCAAATCATTTATTTGTATCAAACAATGAATTGCTTTCCGCTATTGAATCAGGAAATATCTCGGCTAATCAAATTATTAATTTTCTACTAATATTTGGTGGCTCACTTTTCGCTAATTAAACCTGTAAAATTGAACTCGTCATTATTTTAATTTCACTAATTTTGATTTAGAGAGACCGCAAAGTATCGTTTATTTAGGGAAAAAAGCTATACAATTAAAATAACTTTCTTCTGCCACTCATTTTCATATTAATGCAAGCTGATACTTATTGAACGCAAATCTTTTCACTTTGCTGAACAATTGCAATTTTCTATTGATAATAAGCAAAAATAAAAAAAAAAGTTTTAGTTGAAAAAAGGTGTAAAGTAGCTAATGAGGATCCTGAAGATGTTACATTATTTTCAAGTCCATTGATTCATTGTATTTTTTAGTGTCTGAAAAAATCTGATTTTTCTTAAATTTGTTTAAACAATCGGAAAGCGACACTTTTAAATTGAGGCATGCTACGTCATGCTTACAATTTCAGAATATGACCTTCTTATTAATTTACTCGAGTTAAGAATGTAATATAATTGCGTTATTTTATTAAACTTTTCTGTTTTTCACGTTTACCATTTTTATA
>NC_046660.1:44236216-44267323 GCF_010883055.1 Belonocnema kinseyi
GCGCATACTTTGAATAAAATATTTGTTATCATTCTCTTGAAATAAATGTGTTTTTTTCTTGAAAAAATACCGGTTTCATATGTATACACCTGGTATTATATAACTTCTTTATATTTTTTCACCAAGCTATTATTTTTTTAGTACTGACTTCAAGAATAATTATAGAAATCGAAGAAGTAATTTTCGACCAATCTTTATTCCTTATCATCCTTGTGGCTGGCAAAGAAAGCCGATTTTTTAATATGTTTTTTGTATTCTCTGGCATAAAATAAAACATACTACTCTCGTAACATCTTTCGTTACGACGATCCATGATTTATTTACATCATTGTAAACAATAAATTTCTCATAAACCTCTGCTCACCTAGAAGCCAACATTTTCTAATCCAAAAATGCGCTGTCGTACTATGACATTTTCATTTGGAATAATTAATTTATGAACAAAAAAGGGTAACCTAAGTAATTGAATATTCGATTTAAAAAAAGACTAGTTTTAATCAATATAAGTAAATTTTCGATTGAAAAATAACAATTTCATTTTATTTTTAAGAAAACGATAAATTTTCAACAAAATTGGTTAATGTTTTAACCAAACATTTAAGCATTTAACTGAAATTATGAATCATCAATAAAAAAATGTTTACTAAATAGTTGAATTTTGACAGCAGTATAAGAATTTTCTCCCAACAGAAGAAGATATTTCCAACAACATCTACTTTGTATTTTGTATCTATATTGTTGTATTCAGATAAATACATTTTCTAACGAAAAATTAAAAAATTTTAACGATATAGTTCAATATTCTACCAAGCAGGTGAATCATCAACCAAGAAAACTACATTACTATAAAAAAGATGCATTTTCGAGATATGATGGAATAGTTAAATTTTTCATTTAAAAAATTAATTTCAACCAAATATTTTAGTTTTTAATAGAATCATCAGCCTAATAATTTAATTTTTAACCAAAAAGGTACATTTTCTATCAAGAACCAGACAAATTTGGAATAAAATAGATCAATTTCAAACTGAAAAGGGTACATTTTTAACAAAAAATAGAATTATGTATTTTTAGTTAGAGAAACAAGTTTTTAACCAACAAATTTGTTTGACAAAATTGTTCAATTTTGAACCAAATAAATGAATTTTCATTGAAATTAATTTAAAGAAAAACTAATTTTGAATCAAAAATATTAATATTGAACGAAAAGGATTTTAGATTAAAAATTTGATTGGATTTTTGTACGTAATAATTAATAGTGTCATGAAAAGTATAATTTTCTATCAAGAAAAATACAAATTTTTAAAGGCATCCTATAAAAAAAGTTTTGAGTTGGTTAAAATTTGATTGCACTCTGTGCCGTTTTATAATTAATTTGTTCATTTCTATCGTTGATTTTTATGATTTTAACAAAAAACGCATCCCATCGAAATACCATCAATAAAAAATTGGTACCATTAACATTGGTATTTTCCTTAGTATAAAATTTATCTATTTTATTAAAAATTTGCCATATTCTTGGTAAGAGAGTTAACCTTTTTTATTGAAAATTAATGTAATTTATTAAAAATTATTCTCTTTCAGCAGAAACTTAATGTCTTCGATTAAAATTTCATCTAGAAAATTTATTTTTTTTTGTAGAAATTTAATCTTCTTGGTTGAAGATTCATCTTCTTTGTTGAAAATGTAATTATTTTGTTACAAATTTGTAATTTTTGTAGAAAACTTATTTATCTGGATACAACAATATAAATAGGTACAAAATAAAAATTAGACGTTGTTAAAAATTTGCTTTCTTTTGGCAGAAAATTCATATACTGGCATAAAAATTTAACCATTTAGTTAACATTTTTTTTATTCATGATTCATAATTTCAGTTGAATGTTTATTTCCTTAGTTAATACGTAAAAAAATAAGGTTGAAAATTCACTTATTTTTCTCAAACATCTTCTTTTTTTAAAATCAAATATTCTCAAGCTTGTCGGGGAGCAGAGATTCGTGAAAAATATATTGTTTATAATGGTGTAAACAAATAATGATTCGGCATACAAGAAAAAGTGACGAGAGCAGCAAGTTTTATTCTATGCCATCGAATGAAAAACAAAAACAAGAAAAAAATCTTGAAAATAATTTCTTAAAGCATTAAAACTTTAGTAAATTATAAAAATTTGCATAATTTAATTTTATAAAATATAGAATTGCCAGTTATTCATTTTCAAAATTTATATTTTTAAAGTATGTGTTTTTGACCGTCCTTCTTAATAGTTATATTTTGAGGACTTAAAATTGAAATTGATTTAATTTCATGATAATAATAAATAATATTATCAGGGACGTCGGAACGATTTTTTTCATGGGAGGGCTCTCCGAAGATATGTTCAAAAATAGTCTCTTAAGGTAGGTATTAGGTTTATTTTATTAATAAGTTTATTTATTTTATGGGTGGACACAAGCCTATCCAGCCCACACGGCTCCGACGCCCCTGAATATTCTGAATATTATATATAACAATTCTAATTTTATAATTTTTTACATATTTAACATATGTTTCCATATATAATAAAAATGTTATTCAAAATAAATGTCGAATATGCTAGGCCTCAGAAAGTCACTCTAATGAAGAACAAAATATTTATGTTCATGATTAGAATAGTATAGTAGCGAAAATAAATAACTAAATTAATAATTCTTTAAATTTTAGTATAAAATTTTCCATTTACAAATGTAAAATAAAAATAAAATAAAATTATTTATCACATTCAATACTGTAACATTATCTAATACGCTGATTGTTTTATTTAAATAATATATTTAAAATTGCAATATCTTCTTTCCTCATTCTTTAAATCATTCAACTATTCTGCTAGAGGTTGATTTTTTTTGTTTCAAGATTCGTCTTTCAGATTGAGAATTCAACTACGCTATTTTAAACAAAAATTATTATTCTTGTTTCAAAATCATTGTTTTAAATTAAATGTTGAAATTTTTAAGTTGAATTTTCTTTTTAGAGATTAATCCTTTTGCAATTCATAAAATACTTTTTATTACTTTTTATTATTTCTTATTATTTTATTATTAATATTGTTATTTTGGATCTTAACCATGAGGTTTAAATATACTCTATTTATTAACGAAACGTAGATAATGTATTATTTTTTTAATTAATATTTATTTTTATTCTACTTCATCATAATAAGCCATTTACTGATCATTGATTAATCATTTCAGTTTAAAATTAATTTATTTGGTTGAGAATTAAGTTTTAAGAAAATTGATTAATTTTGTTGAAATTTCGTTTTTTTTCGAAACTTAATCTGCTTGGTTGAAAATTAATCTTTTTTGCTGAACCATAAAGCACGTGATTTAGAGTTAGAAATTTTTTTTTAAAATTATTGTTTTGTTTGAAGATTTATTATTTTAGTTCAAAATTAATATTTTTTGGTTTAAAAATTCAACTATTTTATAGAACTTTGTATTCATCTGTATTATTTTTTATTTAGAAAGTTATTCTTTTTGCCTTAAAAACAATAATGTAGTAGAAAATTAACTTTTTTTGTTAAAAATTCATATTTTTGTTTAGGAATTAAAAATTTTGATAAAAAATTAATCTATATTTATAAATATTAAAGTATGTGGTAGTATTAAACATATTCAAGATATGCATGAGCCACTTTTCCACATTGTTTTGATTTTTAAACATTTTTTACTTTCTATATTTTCCTTATTATCCGCCAAAAATTGAATTTGTTTAGCAAACTTTTTTCCCCTAAACAAAATATACTTCGAGGTTTCTCTTAATAAAAATTGGTTAAATTAGCATAATCAAAAGTTCAATTTTACAGATTCAATTATCGAAAAGTGAGTCACCAAAGATTAGTAGAAAATCGTAGGTACGTAATATTATGGCATTGTAAACCTGATGTAGATTGTCTCCAATTTAAATACATTGCCTTCTCATTGTTTAAACAAAGTTAAAAAAAATTATGGAAAATGAAATTACATTTTTCTAACTTTCTATGCAAAATTGAAATATTATTCAAAGAGGCGTGTCTTTATATAAAATATTGCCTAAAATTCTGAACTTAAGCAAGAGCGTTTAGTAACAATAAACAATTTGGCGAGAAGAATGGAAAGTTAAGGGAAAATTTTTTTAAGCAAATGAATCTTCAAACAAAAAAGAAAAGTTATTCAACTCTTAACACCGTAGTTAAATTTTATTTAACAAAAAAGGTAAATCGTGAAAAAAATATATTAGTTGATATTTTAACTCAGAATTATTTTACCTTAAACAGAAAACAATTCAATTCAACAAAGAGTACATATTTTCAACGCAAGAGTAAAGTTTCTGAACAAAAAGGGTGAATATTATATAAAAAAATGTTTAACAAAAGATACATATTGACCATCAAATATTTGTTTTTTTTTTGTTCTAAAAAAAGATAAATTTTTAATTAAAAACATCAATTTGCAACCAAAAACAGAATAGTTGAATTTGAAATTAAAAAACCTGCATTTCAAGTAAAAAAAAACTAATTTTTAACAAATTATTTAAAATTAAATTGAAGATCTGAGTTTTTGATTAAAATGATGAATTGATTATTTGTACGATTAAAAAAAATATATGTGTCTTATCAAAAATGTATTGATAAATTTGCAGCCCGTTCATGATTGAGCAGCTTTTGTTTAATAATTTCTTTAAAACTTGTGTCGTTTTTCCCAAAATTATATTTGTTCAGTTTTGTTTTATTCTTTACGATGAAGAAAAACGACGCGTTCAATTAAAAAAAGATTATAGACAAATGTATAGATTTGTTTAAAGCGTACAATTTTTGTTTATTAATTTCTCTTCGTACCTTGCATTATTTTCAAAAATCTAATTTTTTTATTTTCAAATTTACTTTTCACGATCAAAACAAAAACTACACATTGTATGAAAAAATTATTCTGAAAAAATGTGCAGGTCTTTTTTGGGTGAAAAACTTTTGTGCATTTATTTTTTTCGTAGCTTGCGTCGTTTAAGCAAAAATTGAATTTCTTTATTTTAATTATTAAATTTTTGCAATACAAAAAAACTACGCTGACTATAAAAAAAATAATTTCCAACCAATTTGTAAATATTTTTGGGTATATAATTTTTTAACAGTCACCTTTTTTCATATCTTGGCATAGTTTGACCGCACAATGGAATTTTTCATTTTTTGTTTATTTGTTGTTTTGTGGGGTCAAAATTTAAATCATGAATTTTTCAAGAACATTCAGAAAGTTTTTATGATAATGGTGTAGAGGTTTCAAAAACTAATATTTTTCTTTTCCTGAATTTTTTCCTGAATTTTTGACATATCGTGAATTCCTTCAATTCTATCAATTCCACTAATTTTGTAGAGTCCTCGAATTCCTTCAATTTCATGAATTCTGCGAATACCATGAATTCCATAAATTTCGTTAAAATCATGAATTCTGAAAATTCCACGAATTCCACGAATTCTATTAATTCCATGAACTACGCAAGAATTCTACGAATTTCTGAAATTCCGTGATTACAATGATTTCGCTAATTCCTTGAATTCTATGAATTCGATCAATTTCGGGAATTCGATCAATTTCGCGAATTCCATGAATTTGTGAATTTCTTCAATTCGTTGAATTCTGTGGATTTTACCAAACCAGCTAATTCCTAGAAATTGGTCCTAGAAATTGGTTGGAAATTTTGCATGCGGGAAAATTGTTCTTAATTTTTTAAAATGACTCAAAATACGTCGAAATCCTTCGAAAATTTTAATAGATTTCAAACCATTTAAAAAATTTATAAAAAGGCCCGTTTTGACCAAGTTTCCATAAAATTTCTGATGAGGAAGCGCGAACTTAAATTAAATTTTAATTTTAAAAATTTAAAGAAAATTTTTTTGTAACTAAACAAAGATGACAGTAATTAATTATTAGTTGGTAAATTTTATTAATGTTTAAAATTTCATTTTGTAAATTAACACAAATATTTCGAAATTTGTTTATAAATATAGATTCAATAATACGTCTTTGATAAGTATTTTTTTCAGTAGCTAATATTTTACTATTGCTGAATTCGAAATCGAAATAGTGATTAGAAATCCAAAATTGTTGTCACAAACTTTTATTTAAATTCCCAATTGTAAGTCTCTTTTATGTTCGGCAATTCTAGTTTTTAATCTTCTCCCAGTTTCACCTATATAAACTTTATTACAACATTTGCATTTTATTATATAAATGACACCAAACAAATTTGTTGCAGTGCTATCCTTATCTTTTTTCTTAAATAAATAGTTATCTAAACTGTTAGTGCTTTTAAAATAAACATTCATGTTAAATTTTGTTAATGAACTTCGTAAATGTTCAGATAGAGCTTGTATACACGGTAACGTAACTTTTAAATCAAATTTATTGTAAGTATCAATCCTTTTATTTTTCTTATCAGTACTTCTATAAATTTAATGGACACGCTCAGTTCATTTTCAACCAAAATATGAGTTTTTAACCAAATTTGTTCACTTTTTAACGAAAGAAATGAACTTATCACTGAAATGATGAATCATCATTAGAAAAAATGTTATAGTTGAATTTTGACACCAGAAGAAAAATTTTCAGCCAAATAAGATAAATAATATGTAACATAAATAAGTTTTATAGGAAAAAATTGCAGGTTTTTAACATTTAATTTAATTTAATTTGCACAGCTTGTGTGGTTTTTCCAACAATTTAGTTTGCTAATTTTAATTACTAATTTTTACGAATAAAATAAAAACTACGCTTCCTATACAAAATAATGGGCACAATAAATATGAAACATAGATCCTGACAGAAGAAGTCGTTTAATTAATTTTAAGGGTTGCTTTGAAATAATTGGGAAAAATTTAAAGCGCGGCCTTGACTTCACTTAACAGCATTTCCTTGATTTCTCAAATTTGGATAAAAATAATATTTGGCATCATCACATTGCTGCGGGGACATTACAAGCAGAAAAGAGATTATTTGAAAAGTGAATAGAGTAAGGTGAAATTGATTAGGTGTATAAATAATTCTCATTTTTTTTTATTTCGAACCAGGAACTTGTAAAAACTTTTTGTTTTTACACTTAAGAGTTTTACAATGTTGCCTTCACATTACTTCAATGAGCCCAAAATTTCACAAAATCATCTTTCATTAAACAATTCTATTCTTCACATTTCACATTTTAATAATTTTCTTTCAATTAATAATAATATAAACAACTCTGAATAAATTAATATATTTTAACAAAACAATTTGTAGCTTTCCATTATCGAATTTATAAATATTTTCCACCAATCTTTCGTTAATCACTTTGCTCGAATTTCATTAGTACAGGTTCACTATTAATTACTGAAATTACACTAGTTTACATTTAGAACCTTCTGGGAACCTTCCGCTGAAGTATCTTTTTATTAATAAATTTTATTATTTGGTTGAAAATTTAAGAATTTTTTTAAAGACTCAATATTTTTTGTTGCAAATCCAATTGTTTTTTTTTCATTCGTTTTTTTGGGTGAAAAATTCAACTCTTCTCGTAGAAAATTCACTTTTTTGTTTAAAATTTATATTTTATTGCTGATAAGCCAACTGAAATGTTTGAAATTTGTATTTTTGTGCTTGAAGGTCAATTTAAATATTTCTGGATAAAACTTCACCTCTTTATTGAAAATTTGTCTCTTTGATTCAAAAATTCACCTGTTTTAGTATAATTTTCAATTTTCTTGGACAAAAATGCATTTGTTTGGTTGAAAATAAATCTATTTAAAAAGGCATACTTTTTGTTTAAAAATTCGACTACTTAGCAGAAAATTAACTTCTTTTTCAGAATTCTTATTTTGATTTTTGAAAGCAAACTGGGACCTTCTTTAGATGAGAAGTTATTTTTTTTTTAATTTATCTATTTTAGAAGAAATTTCATCCTTACTTAATATAAATGCAACTGTTTAATTTAAAATTCTACTGTTTTGTTGAAAATTTAACTATTTCGTAGAAAATTTATTTTTTCTTTAAATTTAATATTTTTGTGTTGACCAGAGAACTGAAATCTTTTCTGGATAAAAATTCAAACATTTTTTATTAAACTAAAATTTCATCTGCTTTAAGAGTAATTTTATCCTTCTTGGATAAAGAAATGCTTTTAAAACCTTAACAATTTCATTGAAAAGTCATTGTTTTTGGTTAAAAATTCTACTGTTTTGTTTAAAATTCAATTTTTGGTTTTGAAAAAGGACCTGATATCTTTTCTAGATAAAAGTTCAACTTTAAGAAAAGTTAGTTTTTTATTGAAAATTCATCTGCTCTATTATTCATTTCATATGTCTTGGATATAAATGCAACTACCTGGTAGAGAATTCAACTTTTTTTTTTTAATTGATCCTTTTGGTTTGAAAAATGTCATCTATTTGAATTGAATATTACATTTTTTTATTAGAAAAATATTTTTGGTTTAAAAATTCATATTTTGATCTTAAAAAGTCTACTGGATTCTTTTTTGAATGAAAATTCAACTAATTTTTTTGTTAATACAAATTTATCTGTTTCAGAAAAAATGGTATCTTTTCTGGATGAAAATGCAATAATTTAATAAACAATTTAACAAATTTGTAAATTCATCATTTTTGGGGGAAAATTCATCTTTTTAGATTGAAAATTCAATTATTTTTGTAAAAATGTATTTCTTTTTTAAAAATGCATATTTTGCTCGTAAAACGTGAACTAAAATGTTTTGGAACAGAAAATTCCTCTATATTTTTGAGAATTTATCTCTTTATTTAAAATTTCATCTTTTTCAGTACAAGCTTATTTAAATTATGACAATGCAAATATTGTTAAAAATGATTGATAATATATTTTTTTATATTCATCTGTTTTACTTGTTTGGTTGCAAGTTTAACTATTTTGTTGCAAATTAATATTTTTCAATTGAAAATTGAACTACTTGGGTAAAAAAATTACCAAGAACTCATTTCAATTCCCAAAGTCAAAATTTTTTTAGTAGTTAAAAAATGACTGATAAATATAATAGATAAATATCAAATTTAACATCAAATAGAATTTCAGCCGCATGATATAAAAAATTTTCATTTATATCAAATAATAATTAATATACCAGGTGGAATATAAAATTGCTTTCTTCTTCCAAGTTCAAAAAGCGCGAAGGAAAATAGAGATTTACGTTTAATAGAGTTTTATTTAGGTGTATTTAATGTTTAAAGAATAATTTATATTAATAAAATATTTCATACCGTTCATTGTCTAGAGTAAGAATTTTCTTCAGACGACTTTATAAAAAATGAATTGTTTTTACGATTTATCATTTTAAGTTAAAAATTCAAGTATTTTCCTAAAAACTATTTGTTTTTTATTCGTCGAAAAGTAACTTACTTAAAGTTGACATTTTAAATTTGAAAACGGTATTTTCTGGTTGCAAATTAACATATTTTTATCAAAATTCGTCCTTTTTGGTAGAAAATTATTCTAAAATATACTATTTGTGATATCAAATTAGAACGCCCAAAAAAGGATTCCAGAGTAAAATGAATGTCTAGTTTTTCACGTGATATATATGGAACCATTATTATTAAGTCATCATACAAAGCTTTAGTGAATTCGGCCAAGTTTATTTGATTAAGCCATTAAATCAAAAAGTTTTTTTATCAATAATTTCTGCCTAAAAATTTATTATTTCGAAATTGTTTCTTTCGAAAGAAAATATAGATACACTTTTTTATCGCCTTTACTCTTAGATACGGTTTTTTTATCGCCTTGACAATACATATACTTTAAGCATATAACACGAGAGTAGAATACGAGGTAAAATTTCAAATCATACAATATTATGTTTGAATAAAAAAACTTTATTCCTTATCACTTAAATTCAATACAATATGTACTTCTTGGCCCAATATAAAAGCAAGGAATTGATAACAACACAAATATCGAAAATAGACGAGTATTTCAGTATAGCCCTTTTTTTACGGAGGATAAATACATTTTTTTCAATATTCAAAAGAGATGTTTGATTCTGTAGATCAACAATAAACCATTCTTAGAGATAACAAAAGCCTTTTATACTAAAAATTTTAGATTCTTTGTCACTTATAAATTTTTCCATGAATCTATTAATATCCTGTAAATTTGTAAAGCAGAAATAAGTTTCGAATTTGTTATTAATAACAGAGTGTGAGAAAATCAAATTTTAGTTTTTTTCCATAATCTTTATAATATTGTCAAATTTTAGAACTTTCAATGTTTTTTTCTAGTTTGAGTTTATTTAGGAGAATTCTTATGAGTACAGATTTTTCTGACCTGTTTTAAAAATGTTCGTGTTTTAAAAATATGTATAAAAAATTGAGATCTGGAGCAGTTTAAAGATTTTTGTATCTTGCTCTATTTTCATTTACTTTATCTTTTTTATGGTTATTTTCATGCTAACAATAATTCCAACATAATAATTTTAAAATTGTAAAAAATTTGTTTTCTGAACTTCATTGAAACAAATAGAAAGCAAAATTTTGAAAATGTAAACGGACTAGGTTACGCTATCGATTTTTTAATATAGCCTTCTTATTTGTTTTAATGGAATTAAAAATTTTACATCTGGGAAAATCGTTTTAAATTCTTTAAAATTCGTCAACATCAATAGAAAATTGTATTATATTTCAAAGGATTTCAAGCCCTTGAAATTTACATAAAACATAATATACTTAAAAATTAAAATTTAGAAAAAAGCGGGAAGAAGTTGTTTTTGGCAATGATCCTTCAGTGAGCAACAGGACACAATGAAGGTTTTGAAGGATGGTAAGATTTTTTAGATTGTCCTTTTTTAATGTCTGAAATAATTATTAATAATAATTTGAGATGTTTTTTTGTCTTAAGTTTGATCATCGAATTAATGATATTTCAAACGTATAGAGAAACAATCGTGTTCTCTTTTTTTTTCAAAAAATGGATTTATCGCATTTTATTTTCTCACTTCTAATTTATCCTGACTTGGAACAAGGAATTTTTAGAAAATAATTATCATTTTTATTATAGGACATAAAGATTCCGCAAAGAAATATAATTGCACTTTAAAACTTTATATTCAGATTTAGAAGAAACAAATTTAAAATTGTTTTTTTTTTAGGTAAAAATCGAACTACTCGGGTAAAAGTTAAACTCTTGTTAAAAATTAAATTTTTAATTAAAGATTCATCATTTTAGTTGGAAATTCATCACTTTGGTAGAAAATGTAAGTATTTTTTTGAAAGTTAGGTTTTCTAAGTTTATTTTTTATGTAAAGTAATTTTTCATCTGAAAATTTGACTTAATCCAATTGAATTTCCCTCAGTTTCAGTTAAAAATGCATCTATTTAGTTTAACTTTTCAATTTTGAACTAAAAACGATCAATTTTCAACCAATCGTAAAATATTGGAATTTTAAGTTGAAAAAAGTTAATTTTCAACCAAAATAAGAATAAAATCAATAAGAAAAAATTACTTTTTTTCTAGAGGTGTTTGGAAATCGATAGTTGGTCATTCGTAAAAAATGTTGTTTGATCTATTTCAGTAAATAATTTCTATTGTATGACTATATTTTTTGAAAAATTTACTCAATTATAATTTAACCTGGTATTTGAATATCAAGTAATATGAAAAATTAGTTAAGGAAAAATCAGGAGAACTTTTATAGAAACTAAGAATTACGTACACTAAGGGGGGGGGGAGTAACAATATTTCATTGCTGTTAATTACCGGGGGAGGGGGGTCTTAGATTGTCAAGTTTTATGGAATGAATTTTAAATGTTTTAATTGAATATATTAATTTAAGTGACATGATACACAAAATTTTCATTTTTGCAATTCATAATTTATATACTAGATGGAATATAAAATTGCTTGTCTTCAATAGAGTTTAAAAAGCGTGAAGAAAATTAGTGATTTCAGTTTAAAAGCGTTTTATTTATGTTTATTTAATGTCTGAAGAATAGCTTTTAAGTGATACAATATTTCGTATTTTTAATTTGTTGTGTCAAATAAGATTTTTGTTTCTAGATTACTTTCTAAAAAAATTCGTTTTTTAACGCTTCATCATTTTAAGTTGAAAATTCGAGTATTTTCTAAAAATTAGTTGTTTTTTGGTTCTTCTTGAAAAGTAACTCATAGTGCAGACCAGGCTTATTTATAGAAGAATTTCGTTATAACTATTGTCAGATAAAAACGCTTAAATTTGGTTGTTAGTGAAACATAAAGTATACATCGCGAGACGTTAACATTATTTCTATTTGGAGAGAACCTTGACAATTTCGTCGATGTATGTACGCAGATACTATATAAGGTGCTTGAAACACCGGTTGGTATCATTCTAAAAAATATTTAGTTTCTTTTAAAATATCGATATTTCGTGATTTTTTTCAAAAAGAGTTTTGATCAGCCAAAAATTGTCTGAAGATTTAGTCTTCAAGATGATGAGAGAAGTGGAATTCGCTTTCTTACTGAGTAAGTAATTTTATTCAACAGTTATTTTATATAAACTGTTGATTTGAAATAGGGGCCTTTTAATAACATATACTGAATCGCAATTACTGATAAATTTATAAATATAAATAAAATTAATAGAAGATATGTATTAATTAATTAATAGATAGACATGTAAAAAACAAATTCATATTTGTCACAAAACTCGAACGTTTGTTTTAATTTATTACGTTTACTCTAAACATCCATTATCAGAACAGAGCGAAAAATTTCAAAATAACTGAAGTTTAAAACAAATAGCTGGATTTTCTACTAAAAAAATATAAATTTTCAATAAAAATTGCCAAGTAAAACTTTCAGATAAAAAAATTAGAATAAACAAAAATTTTCGGCTAAAAAGAGAAATTTTTAACTAAAATGGTGGATATTTAATTAAAATACTTGAATTTTCAACCACAAAGATGAATTTTCAAACAAAAAGATTAATTTTCTACGCAAAAAATAAAATTGAAGAAAACATCAATTTTTGAACGAAATAGTTGAATTTTAAATTTAAGGAGACAAATTTTAAACCAAATTGTTAAATTTTGAAGCAGAAATACCAGTTGTTTACAAAATCAATTAATGTTAAACTGAAATGGTTGAATTTTTAAAATAGAAAAACCAATTTATATTGAAAAATCTGCCCGCTTCGCGGGCACATTCTCATCGCGGGCTACGCGCGCGGCTCGCTTCGCTCGCAAGTTTGAGCTTCGCGCTCGGATATTTATTCTTTGCATTTGGAATGCTTGAGAAAAACTTTATCAAAAAGATATATTTTAGATGGCAGTATTTATATGCGTCTTCATATTCTGAATTGTCTACTTAATTAAGTATAGTCAAAGATTAAGTTTCTCAAAGCTCTGTAGGCTTTGAGGTACACATTCTCATCGTAAGACTCGCGCTGCGCGCTCGATTTCCGACTGACTTTTGTAAACAGGTTTTTGTTAAATTTTTTTTCTTGTAACTTTCGTCGTTTTTCCACACATTTTTTTTTATTTTATTATTTTTCAACGTTATTTTTCACGAATAAAACAAAAAGTACGCGTCCTATCAAGAAGTGATTCTTAACGAAATTCTAGATCTTTTTTGGGATAACCATTTTTGTTAATTCATCTTTTTTCGTATCCTACATAGTTTGTCCACAAAATGGATTTTTTTTTATTTTTCATTATTTTTTGTGCAATCGAAATTTGAATTTTCGATTTTTGAAGAAAATCCAAAAATTGGTTATGATATTCTTGTAGGGCTAAAAAAAGAAATGTTTTTCTTTTCATGACTTTTTTTCATATCGTGCGTTTTTCGGCTTCAAATTTGGATTTTCGGTTGATTAAAAAAATTTTGAAAACGCTATAACTCTGAGAATTTTCTTTTTATCGAAAAAAGTCATTTATATAAATTGTTTGTTCTTTCTAATACTATAAATATACGTACATAGAATTTTCAAATTCAGAAAAAAGTTGTCTCAAAAATTTTCAAAATGCGCTCACTTTTTGTATTTTTTTTTAAAAATGGCTGGTTCACGAACTCGTCCTTTTTTTTAGGACCTAAAAAAGTGTGCCAAAGATGAATTTGATTCGTTCATTTTTTCTAAAGTTATCGTGTTTACGGACGGACGAACAGACAGACAGACAGACGCCATCGTGAAAACCTGATTTTCGGATTCACGGGGTCTCGGAACGTGGAGATCCGTAGAAAAAATGTGATGTCAAATTTCCGACAATTTTAATATTTTCTCAATCATAAATGATGAGAATGCAAAAAAGATATTTTGTCCACCAAAATTAAACTGATTAAATTTTAAGTTTAAAAACTTATGTTCAATCAAACAGGTAAATTTTTAATTATTCTACGACTTATTCAATTAAGTTGATGATTATTTGAATGAAATAATTGAACTTTAGAAAAAAAAAATATTTTTCAACCACGAAGATTAATTTTTACCAAAACAGATGAATTTTAAACTTAAAAAAATCATTTTTAAAAAAAAATTAAATAATTGAACTTTTATTAAGAAAATAAATATTCAACCTGAGAATATATATATATATATATAATTATGTAAACATTTTTTTTGAAAATGCATATACTATATATATATTTGAGAATCTTTGAAATTCTGTGAAATAGTTGCATGAAAAAATTTTATTTTTGGATTCTTTGTTATTTTTTATGCTATCAAAATTAGGATTTTTGATTTTTCAAGAAAGTTCAAAAAGTATGTATAATAATCTTGTAGGGCATTTAGAAATGAAACTTTGTCTTCTCTTGCCTTTCTACATATCGTCCGTTATTCGGCTTAACAGGTTCATTTGTTTTTGGTTTGTGGAATTTTGTGAATACTTTAACTTTGGTAATTTTTGGTTTTATGATAAAAGTAATCAGGATAAATTGTTTAACTTTTTACATTCTCATCATTTATGATTGAGAAAGTATTAAAATTGTCGGAAATTTGACATCACACTTTTCCAACAGATCTCCACGTTTCGAGACCCCCTGAATCCGAAAATCAGGTTTTTACGATGGCGTCTGTCTGTATGTCCGTCCGGCCTTCCATTCGTCCGTCCGTCCGTAAACACGATAACTCCCGAAAAAATGAACGAATCAAATTCATCTTTGGCACACTTTTTTTAAGTCCTAAAAGAAAGGACAAGTTAGCAAAACCAGCCATTTTTAATTAAAAGTCAAAAAGTTAGCGCATTTTGAAAGTTTTTAAGACAATTTTTTTCTGAATTTGAAAATTCTACGTGCGGATATTTATATTATTAAAAAGGTCAAACAATTTATCCTTATGACTTTTTGAAAGCTGTACAAGATTTTCATAAATAATTTTTGGATTTTCTTCAAACATCGAAAATTCAAATTTTGATTGCACAAAAAACAATTTCGTTAAGAATCACTTATTGATAGGACGCGTACTTTTTGTTTTATTCGTCGCGCGCTCTAGGCGCGCTCAAACTTGCGAGCGAAGCGAGCTGCACGCGTAGCGCGCGATGAGAATATGCCCGCGAAGCGGTCAGATTTTTGAATACTATGAAGATCCGTACAGAACATTTTTTAATTTTTTAAAAAGCGGTCTCAAAAATATTCAAAATGTGCTCACTTTTTGAATTTTATATTTAAAATAACTGGCTAACAAACTTGACCTTCAGTTTAGGAGAATAAAAGAGTATATCAGAGGCCAATCTGATAGAATGATTTTTTAAAAAGTCATTGTGCTCAGAGACCGACAGGTATGCATACACACAGACAGACCGACATACAGACACATTCGTAAAAACCTATTCTTCGGATACAGGGGATCAAAACGTGGACAAAAACTGTGGACAAAAACTGTAGGAGGGGGGATGGTCAAATTTTACAGAAATGTAATAACTTCTCTGATGAGAATGTAAAAATGATTTGTCATGAATATTTTTTGTATAGTTCTGTTTATGGTTTCAATCGTAAAAATAGCATTAAAAATATAAAAAATTTAATTTTTTGAAAGCCCGCTCACGCAATGGAAAAGAAATTAAAAGACAAAAGTTGTGTTATGAATATGCACAACTTTTCTTCCCTCTTCTTTCATCGCATTTTGCACAGTTTGGCCGAAAAATATAATTTTTGGCTTTGTCATTATTTTGTATGCTGTCAAAATTTAAAAATTTAATTTTTTAAGAAAATTCTAAAAGTTGTAATAAGAATCTTGTAGGGCATTTAAAAAGCAACATTTTTCTTCTCTTAACTTTTTTTCTAATCGTGCGTCATTTGGCACAAAATGTTCATTTTCGTGTTTTTTTTATTTTGTAAATGCTGTAACTCTGGTAATTTTTAATTTTATGAAAAAAGTTATGAAGAAAAATCGAATTTTTAAGTACTTTGAATAACTGTACAAAGATTTTTTGAATTTCAAAAAAAGTGGCCTTAAGAATATTCAAAATCTGCCCACTTTTTGATATTTTATCTAAAATGGCTGGCTAACGAACTTGACCTTTAGCTTAGGGATAACGCTCCTAAGATTCTTAAAAAAATAACAAAAACGTTTTTGAATGTTTCATATATGCCAAAAAATTACTATTAGAAATTTTTATTTTTTTATTTTACCAACTTTTACACTAAATGAGATTCATTTTGTACTTAAAAAAGAAAAATTAAAGCAACAGTTTCCTTAATTTTAGCATAACTGACCTCTAGCTGTAGTTGTGAATATTTTTATTATAAATCATAGTAAGCCTTATCACATTTCTGAAAGACTCAACTAAAAATTAAAAAATTGATAAATATGTTTTATTTTTATTTTTAAAGTCATCGCAGTTTTATTATCAACCACCTTCGTCCATGGGCTGGTGAGTTCTAATTTTATTTTCTTATTCACATTTAGGATACTAGCAAAAATTTTTGTTTCTTGAACGGTTAACAATAAACGTATTACACTACGTTGGAAATTATAAATATAGTGATGTTAAAATTCAATGATGTTTTTAAAACACGCACAGTAAAATATTATAAAATAAATTTTATTATGTAATATAAAATTATGCAGATTAGAGACTGTACAAATTTATTTCTGTAAATTAAGAACAAAATTTACAATATTGATCAAGATCAATATTTTTTCACTCATATTGAAAAATAAAAGTTTAAATAACGCAGAAATTTTTTTGTGAAATGTTAATAAATATTAAAGGATCATTTGTGGCTTTGCAAAGAGTTGGGGAAAGAAAAAAGTTTATTTATGCAAATAATGATTATCGACGGACACATTTAGGTTTTACAGCAGAAGTTTGACTTTTAACTTTCTCTGACGGTAATCATGCAATCTGTTTTACCCACAGACGCCTAGAAGTTCGAAGTTGTTTACTCGCTGCGCTAGTGCTGCTTTGATATAGCTGATACCAGACTGATACGTATGTCAGACCAAATAGGTTTGTTTGCATTTCAAGTGCAAACATTAGTTTTTGCATTATTTGTGCATAATGTTCGTGAGCGATTTTTATTGTTTTGCCCCACTTTGATAAATGTAAACCTCATAACCAGCCCTTTGACAACATTGCAAATTGCTTGCAGGGTTTGACGACAGCACGGTCGGTATTTCTCCAAAATAGTAATTAAAAAAAATTTTTTTCTCTATTCTAATTATTTAGGACCAGAGACACATTCTTGCATGCCTTCTATTTACCGTGCCAAATTTTTAACACGATATCTCATTCCGTGTGGACGTAAGTTTGGAAAGAATATTTCCACTCGTATTTTCTTCAAAAAAAAATTTTCTCAAAAATTTCCACCGGAGCAAAACAGAGACATGGACTTTATTACCTCCTTTTTCATTTCCCGAAACTTTCAGAGCGATACCTCATTTTTTTTAGACGTAAGTTGGGAAAGAAAAATTGAAGACCAGGTTTGGTCACGTGACCCTCTCGTCACATGGCCTTGAAGTAAAATCATAAAGGATCTAAATGTAAAATTGTTTTAAGAATTAAAAAAAATTGATGTTCTTAAGGTCAAGAAACAAGAATGTATGCACGTATATAAGTTAACAAAAAATTGAGTTATATATGCTAGTTGCGTCTAATGTCGAATAATTATACTATAACTAATTAAAATGATATTCTCTTAGTTTCAGAAGCAGTATGAAATGTCTAAGTGTTTAGGTAGATGCATGGTGAGCAAAAACATTTTACATGGTCTTTTCCACTTTAAAAAACGATTTCCAAAAAATTATTGATTAAAAAAAAAATTATGTTTTCAGCATACTATGTTTTCTACCAAACAAGAAATGTACTGCGTGTATTTCAATGGCCAATCACGAACTCTTGGAGCCAAATCATACTCTTGTCTGAGAAAGAGGTGCACAGGTAAGTTGTATGCAAAATATTTTATTATTTTATAATTATGGATTTGCTAAATATCTGAAAATGCCATTAGTACAAATAATTTATATTTGAACGTTTGAAATTCGAAATTTATCAATCTCGATCAAAATTGTTTAACTGTGAAAAATTCAGTAATCAAAGCATTTCGTACTTTTCTCTATGCATTTTACGTAGGATACTTCAAGTCAAAACCGGCACCTATTAAAATTAATTTTTTTTTTAAATTAGAGAATTTTTTTTCGCATTTGGAAAGAAATGGGGGAGGAAGGGTCGTTTCCCTAAAAAAAGCCACCCCAGTGTGCATATTTAGTGTATTTACTTTGTGAAAATCACTTCCAGAATATCTTTTGTCGAAATTATGAAAGAAAAATTAAAGGATTTAAAATTGCTTATTTGTTATTTATAAAAAGTTTTATTAAAGGGATTAGTTTTATAACGCTGTATTATTTAATGTTAAGAGTGCCAACATTTAATAATCTTATCATCGCAGAGGAAACAATTATGATTAAATTCTGTTAATAAAAGAATATATAAAAAAATTGATCCAAATGGAAAGGATTAAAAGATCATAGTCATAACTCGTGGCTTTACTGAGGAGCGAGGTATTTTGAAAAAACTGAACTCGAGTAATTTGGTCTGAAGAATAGGTCAAAAGTGTTCAACTTTGTGAGGCCACAACTTATGAACTATTGGGGCTAGGTCATTGCATTTTTTTAGCATTATTGGAAATTGCGTTCACTTTTATTGAAGTTTTGAACACTTTTTTTTTTAAATTAGCAGGTTCCAAAGTACAAATACAAACTTCAGAATTCGGTTTTTTTCGCCTGTTTTTTTAAAATTCGTATTCTTTAGAGAACCATAACTCGGCTCCTATTAAGGACAGGAGGTTTTTGTTGCCTTCAAGTTTTTCAGATTTCCTCTGGTTTAGTTTTGGTGTTGAACATATTGCTCTAAAATTATAAGATTAAACGAACTTACCTGTAAGTGAAGTTCTATCCTAATTGTACGAAGCGCCTCTCCCGAATAGATCACATTGTACGAGTAGTACCCTCTCATCTGTACCGAACAACCACATTTTCAAAGTTTAAAAATGTAAACTTCGCGCTCTCTTGAGCGCCCTCTAGCTGTGCAAGCGTACTCTCTTCCTGAATTTCTTCAGTTCTTTAAAGTTGTGTACCGTAACAAAAGAATTGGGGATCGTAACTGTACAAAGTTAGGAATTGGGAATAACACTGTTTAGGAGGAAAGTGATGTATTCGGAAGAGGCGTTTCGTACAATTAAGATAGAACTTGACTTACAGGTAAGTTCGTTTAATCTTATGATTGTACTTCGCGCGTCTTCCTTAGGATCACACAGTAGATATTTAAAGTTTGTCATGGTTTATCATTTCAACAAATTAATATGCATTTCAGATTACAAGCGAAATACATGAAAAAATAACTGTGCAACTTAAATTTAAATTTCATAAAACTAATCCTTATTTAGGATTCCCAAGGCAAACGCAGTTTTATTTGACACAATATCATGTTTGTAAAACATAGCAAAAGTTTCTGATTTATTGGTATTAATCCCACTCTTAAGTAAGACACTTTTAATCCATATACTTAAGGTATAAGTTCCTACAGCTTTATGTGGCTTTTTAAATGAGATAAACAACTTGTTCTCTGATTGCCTTAAATGCTAAGTTCTATCTAAATATTCTTTTAACGTAGTCGCTGGGCATAAATTGATATTCATGGTGTAGAATGGAATCGCAAGAGTGGGTTGTACTCTATTCATAGCAGAAGTTTTAATTCTCTCCGAAATTTTAATTTCCATACAATCCTTTATCTCGCAGATATTTCTAATATCGATTAAACCCAAAGTTTGCATCCTATGGCCTGTCATAAGCGCTAATAAGGTTACTAATTTTACTGTTATCCTTTATATCGCTGGGTCCCATGTAGAGTCATACTTTGCACCTGGTGGTGCAAAGTATGATGGTCGCTTTGTAATCCCTTTGAAAATCTTTTCAATTAGTGAATTTTCTCCTAGATCAGGGCCATGAATTAAAACGATCATACTGTTTTAACGACGAATCGCATAGTGAGGAAATCATGATGTCCACTGTTTCTTTTGGAACCATTTTTATTTTGAAGGCGTCCCGCATAGCACTCCTGCAACATGTTAATCCTTTCCCACAGTGGGTGTGGTTGCCTATGGTTTCCATTTAATCGAAAAAGCATTCATGGCAACTGCTTCGGGATCTTTTTTCCACGATACATATTTTTGACACTTTGTATTCATTTTAGTTGCAAAAAGATCTATTTTTGCTTCGCCAAAAATATTTATGATGCATGTTAAGACTTCATTGGATAAAGAAAATTCTGCTTCAGATTTAAGTTTACGGGATTTGAAATTTGCTATTTTATTGTCACATGAGCTTATGTAAGACGTGAAAATTCAGAGATTTCGTTCTTTACACCATTGCCATGTATTTTTTGCTAAATGTTTCAGTTTCGGAAACCGGACTCCACCCTTTTTGTTAATGAATGCTAAGGCTGTGTTATCTACCCTAAGTAGAACATGAGCATTTTCTAAGTCCTTTGCAAAGCACTTAAGAGCAAAGAAAACTGCCTTTATCTCTGAAACATTAATGTGAAGCGACCTTTCTTCTTCATTCCAGAAATCATGAACCCGCTGACCCTTACAACACGCGTCCCAACCAATGAAGGTCTTCATTCAACTTAACGGAAACAGACATACTTGCCTCATAATTGTTGTTATTTTCAAGGGCTCAGAATCTCTCTCTCTCTCTCTTTCAAAAGCCTTTATGTGAACCCTACCATACTTTAAAGATGAAAAAGATGATTCTAAAGTCCCAATGAAAGAAGCAAATTCTCTAATTTTACACTTGTTTACGTCGTCTGACTCTTTTGCTCATTTATAACGAAACTAAGTTTTTTTTAGTAAATTACA
Source organism: Belonocnema kinseyi (assembly GCF_010883055.1). Lineage (NCBI taxonomy): Eukaryota > Metazoa > Arthropoda > Insecta > Hymenoptera > Cynipidae > Belonocnema > Belonocnema kinseyi. The sequence continues at coordinate 44,257,550 of NC_046660.1, forward strand.
GGTTATTTCAACATTTTCCTGAAAAGGCGCAAATGATAATCCCAACAATAAAAAATCATCTAGATAAACCACTGAAACTAACCCTAAGGTTCTTCAACATGGCACTAGCGATATCAAAATTTTTGTAAAGACATAGGGTGCAACATTTAACCCAAAGGGTAAACACCTCAATTAATTAATTGTCCCTTGAAAATCAAATCTAAGGTATTTTTTTTCTAAATCAGAGATAGGTACCAGATAATAGGCATCTTTGAGATCGACGATAGCGATATAACAATTCGGAGAAAGCAGTTTACAAACTATTTTCTCATCTTCGAGTTTACAACGATCTGTTTTTATGAACTGGTTAAGATCTTTGAGATTTAAAATTAATCGATTAGAGCCTTCGGATTTTGGAGCCAAAAATATTCGTGACAGAAATTGCCCTTCGACAGGATAAACTTTTTTGTGGCACCTTTTTCTTTAAATTGAACAAAACGTTCTATTATGAGACCCTTTTCCGAACACTCAGCTTACAAACGGGGTTCAAATTGAATTACCTTCACATGAAAAGGAATTTTTAACCTCTTTACCCAACTCAGAATGGTTTTATCTTTAGTTAAATCAGACCATTATGTCCGAAAATGTTTTAGACGACCGCAAAGTATACTTACATGGGAGCCTAATTGTGTTTTTTGAAGTTCGGGTGCCTCTTCTGCGCTTGGTAAATTGATTTTCGCTGTCCCTGTGTTAATCTCTGATTCTGCGGAAACTTTTGCCTACTTAACATCGAGTTTCCTTGGGGTTTGAAGAATGGGCGACGCGGCGGGCCCTTGTCGTTTTTTGGATCACTTTTTGGAAATTATTGCAACTTCGGCTTCGTATTAATCTTTTGAGCAGTTGCTTTAAGTATATTGGCATTCTTAATTTTCTCTGTCAAATTCTCTCCAAAAAGCCATTCACCAGGAGATGTTAACTTTAGAGTGTACCGAAGTTTAGTTTCAATGATTTTTACAATTAGCGCCTTCTTTATTGAAGTTCCTTCATGTTGAAGATCTGAAAGTAGTCTTATCGGGCCAGTAATGTGCTCTAAAATGGACACTTTTTCTTTAATGGGAAGTTTTAACACAATCAAGACTAGCACTGTCAGACTAGCAATACTTGCTGTAATTCTGTCCTGTTTTTCTACAATTCGAGCATTCCTTTTTATTACAGCATTTTCAATATCTGATGCTTTTATCTCAGGATTTAATTTTGGTGGATTGATGAACAAAGTGTTTTGTGGAACGGAAAACTTCTTAAGCAAAGATTCTTTCTCATCCGTTGGTCTTCTACTCTTACTGCCAAATCCGAATGCAAAGCTGGAGCTAAATTTTTTTCTTCTACGAGTCTTTTACCCAAAACGCCCAGAGTCTCTTCGTCCAAAATCTCTTCCCTTGGGTTTTTGTTTTCCGAATCATCAGTTAGTATTTCCGTATTTCCCACAGAAGTTTTTAGTTGATTTTGCGCAGAAATTACAAGCTTACCTTGGGACTGACCTTCCGGCTGCAAGCTATTGGGGACAGGAGGGACAGTATCCTGCTCCGCAGATTCGTATTCCTCATGTCTGTCCACCGTCTGTGAATTAATGTCTTTATGCCTATATCTAGAGCGCCCTCTCCTTGACAGCTGCTGCTACTAGAGTGGTCATAATAGCGATAAACGTAATCATAATGATCATAACAGCGATTGTGATTCTGTTTCTTCGAACAAGTATCACTACAATGATCTAGACGTCTATATTCATTCAACCTTCAACTATCTAAAATGAAAATAAATAATTAAAAATATTACCTGCTTAAAATGGAGCATCTAAAAGGGACATTTAAAGGACATCTGGCATGCCACCCCTTGTCACTTTCACAATGTAAATACAGTATGCAATGTAGAATGAAGCAAACTTTTTCGACAAACGCCTTGCAAGACGTTGTCTTGTTTCCTCAAAAACAGACCTCGTATTTGGGTGCAGAACAAATTTGAGACAAAAAACAAAAAAGAAACAGTTCCTCAATCTAACATCGGTTGCAGACCGAGGAGATTGGCAATCCATGTAGTTGCAGCTGCGTAGCTGTTTTCAAGCACGTAAATATATGAAGAACCTAACCTAAAATTTTGCTTACCGTATGACTTATAATTACTATATGGCGGAGTATGTCATTTCGCTGTTCAACGATGCTTTCCAAACGACGCAGACGTTTACGTAATCTACAATTTTGTTATATTCGAACCATTTGAACTATGTGGTTCTTCGGCGCAGATAAGAGGATACTGCAGTGTGATCTTGAGGAGGAGGCGCGAAGTACAATTGAATTGGGCGGGTCAGTCTACGCAAACACGAACTTTGGAACTTATTTTAAAAATATCGCACGGGTGTCTTTTTTATAAAACTTGGAGATTTAATTAGGACCCCTTAATAAACCGTTTCAGCAAAAAAACATGCAGTACCAATTTAATACGGTAAAAATACTTTTTCTGTGCGAAATGCGAGATGAGAACAGCTCAATTAAAAAAATTATTTAAATACCAAATATACATTTTTTCTGCATTTTTATACAGATTTTCATTAACGTTGTTTAAGCGATAACTTAAGTTGAATGGACCCCTATTTTTAAAACAAAGTTTTAGAATTTACGGTAATAGCGAAGAGATATTTTCAGGTATTTGAGGCTTTCTCAATAGTGAAAACTCATGAGAAAAATGTGGGTAAGTCGGGGAATTCATAAATCCGGGTTGCTACAAGGACTATAAAACTCATGAAATAAGAAACAAATTACTGGAAATTTTCATGAATACCAAGCACGCAAGTAACCAAGTCCTTTTCTAAAAACCCGAAGGTTTTTGTAATTTCATCTCATTTCGTTTTCTAACTGAAAATATCAGTTAATACTAGATTCAAACCATTGTGCTTTGCTAATAACTAGTGGAAACGTTCAAAATAAACTCGGTTCCGATCACTGATTCTACTGACAGGAGGGGAGTTTAATTTCCGGGGTGAATAATTACTCTAGCAGATTAGAGAATAAGAATAGTATTTATATTTAACAATTTTCAATAATACAAAAGTCGTTAACAAGAGGTTTGCGTAACTCAAGTTTCCTTAAAAGGATTTTCGCTCAAAAATGTCACCGGTAATACCTATCGCTCAAGGCTTAATACAAAAACTGCCTCGTTTTCGCTCGGAAAGCCAAAAACTGCTCCCCCACGTTCAACGCTCGTTCTCGCCGACCGCTCTCTCGTTTCATCCTCAATTCTGTTGTTTGATTTTAGCGCGAATATTTTATTTGAATTTTTATATGTTATAACTCGGCCATACGATAATTCAACTCGTACGCGAGTTGATATATATTTACGATGAACCACTTTTTTTACTTTTACATATCATTAATACCATATTGCTTAGGGACTCGCCTGACGCGTTTAGACCGAGTCTCTTCCACTTTTTTGGAGTCAGAATCTTTGGAGTTTCTGTGTTTTTCCGCTGAATCATGATCTTTGTTTATTAAGCACTCATATGGTGAGTCAGATATCTCGTCCTGAAGGTCTTCAGTGTCTTCGTCTTTAAAAGGTTTCCAAATTTTTAATTGGCTTGCGTAGGCAGTAGTAGCATAATGATGTCCTTTTTTGTTGGTTGTCTGGTCTGCTACCCCATAGGTATCCGACGGGTAAATTTTTGTAATTACCAACGGCCCTCTAAATTTTTTTTGAAGTTGAGTGGATTCGCCCGTTAATTCTGAAGCATCTCTCATAGCAACTCTGTCTCCCAAAGTTAACTTGACTTGCGATCGATCTGTATCATATTTCTGCTTGTACTTTCATTGTTCCTCCAAAATTTTCTGATGAGGTTCTTCTTGTAACTTTATTAGGGGAGGAACTAGTTATATCTTCGTGGGTAATTTTCCGCAACTCACCTTTGTCTCGTTGGAATTCCTTTAGAATTGTGTCCCAGTCTTTTCTAGTATCACTTTGTACACTTCCTTGGATCTCTGAAATTAAGATGAAGTTAGTTAGCTCTACAACACCATTTGCTTAAGGGTTCGAGGAGAGTCAAATGTGAATTTGATTTAATGTTGTTCAGAAAATTCTTGGTACAGGTTGGATGTAAAACACGTTCCTCGATCGGAGATAATCCTTTCAGGCGCAACGTAATTCAATAAAAATTCTTCAAGAAATTTAATGACATTTTTCGCTTTCGTATCCCTAACTGCATTCAAGTCTACAAATTTAGTTAGCGTATCGGCGATTACTAAGATGTAGCGGCTTTGATATGTAGTAGTCACAAACGGACCTACATTGTCAATATGTACCAATCAGAAGGCACGAATGCCTGGTTCGATAGGATAAGGCTTTCCCGCCTGAGAGCCTAATTTCACTTTTGTAAATAAACACTGTATACAACTGCGAACGTATTGACGTACATAACGACACATACCTGGGAAGAAATAATACTTCCTTAACTTCGCTATTGTTCTGTCTATACCGGTGTGACTTTGAAGGTCGTGACAACGTATCACCATACGTTTCCTGAAGGCCGTTGGAATCACGTACAATAGTTTTTCTCCTACTCGTTTATACAAAATGCCGTTTCTAAGTTCGTAATATTTAGTTTCGCTTAATTCATGCTTCGAACGCTCTTTTTCAGGTTTTCGCAAAATTTCAGTTTTACTGCGTAACTCTTCATCCGTATATTGATACATGAGGATCTCTTAATTGTAGTTGATAATAAAAAAAACGTTAATCGATCGCTCGGGCATTTTATCTGAATCATTCAGATCAACAGGCGCACGACTCAGAGCGTCAACATGTAGCATTTTGTCACCTTGCTGGTGCACTATATCGAACGTATAATCCGAAATCAAATTCGCCCAACGAATAATCTGAGGTTTCTTGGTTTTTTGAGTGTTAAGATATGATAATGCTCTACAGTCGGTAATAATGCTACAAGAAATATTTACAAGCCAACTGCGTGATCGTGTTACCACCGAAATAATTGCCAGTAACACGAGCTTACTTGAGTGATAACTTTTTTCTGGTTCGCTAGTACGACGGCTTATCACATACACAAGTGGAATGCTCGGCTTTCGGTTTCTCTTATAATAAATAGTGTGTTTTTTTAACAGATCGTATAAGGGGCTTACAATATGTGCAAACTTGTAAACGTGTTTTCGGAAAAAGCTCGCTAAACCTAAAAAGCGACGTAATTCATGTGCATCTTTCGGTATGGGATATTCGAGTATTACTAGTAATTTCTTTTGACCGGGTTCTATGCCTTTGGCAGATATCTCATTTCCTAGATAGGAGACTAGACTAGTTGCCTGGAATTAATAAGTCGTCCAAATAAAATAAAACTTTATGGTTTCGCAGAGGACCCAATACTTGGTGCATGGTTCATCAGCTCGTATACCATTCGGGTGAAATCTCTGATTTCAGCGTTCATCGTAGCTCGCACAATTAGGCTTTTTCAACAGAGGGATGCAGCCTTCTTTTTCTTTCATATCCATCTCTATAAGCGAGGTACATCCGAAATCGTGCATGTCAAGAAAGATGGTATATCGATATATATATTTAAAGTCTCGAACAAATCATTAATGATGTTTACGTTCCGAATTCAATTTCAAATTCAATTACCTTCCAAATTCAATTCTGCTACGGTGATTGGATACCTTTTCTGCGTAGAAACATCACGATAAGGAATGTGCGATGTCTCTGCTTCGAAGATAGGGTTACCTTTATTTATAGGCACTTCGTTGTTGCTCATATTGATGAGCGGTATTGTAAGATCGTCACCACCACTGCCAATAACCACACAACACAAACACAACAGAACAAATCGATCGAGGTAAAAATTTACATTCCGCAATAGAACGAAATTGATCAACTCCAGAATCAAAAGCCTGAAGATCATACAAAAACGAGTCCTCACTTTTGGAAAACCGAAGGTTGTTGTCGCATTTACGATAGTTGACCGTGGGATGATCTGTGAACGTACGGCCAACGAGGATGCTGACTTCTTTATGATTGTCTGGAACTATATGGATAGTGACTTCTTGCACTCTCACTCCATCAATGGTCACGTCTGCTTTCACACTGCCTAGAAATTCTACTTTATAGCCAATAGGACCTCAAAACTTTAATGATACCTTCGCGATGTCAATTTCGATGTTTAAAGTTCGCACTAACGAGATCTTTGACATACAAACGGAACTTCCCATGTCAATAAGTCTACTCACTTCACGACCGTTAACCGATACCCTTTTCAGATATTTAACTAAGGTATGATCTTGATCATAATCAGACACACGACTCGCTTAGGACTTACGAGCAGCAGCTGGTGTTGGTGCAGCTTTCCACTTTCTAAGGCTCAGGGTAGTTCTTGGAAATGTGACCAAATTAATTGCGGTTATAACACTTTAGAGTTCATCCTCATTCCTTACAGGTGGACGCTTATCCGGAAGTCGACGTTGATCTCCATCACTTCCTTCTTTAGGTGTCGAAGTTGTCTCTGGTTTCGATGATTGAGGGGATTCTGTCTTCGGTTTTAGAGAATTCCGTTTGTGGGATGTTTCTGGTCCTTTTATTCTTTCCAGAAGATGAGTGTTGATGTGTTCATACTCTATGATGTCCCACAGCAGTTAATCAACGGTACTATGGGTATGTGCAGCCATGGAACTGCACGTGTCCTTGGACCATAGTCCCAATAAAATTTGCTCTTTTATTTCTTTAAAATTCAACCTGAGTTGCATACACAATTTAACTTTATCTCCTTCGATGACGTAAGAGTTCATGAAAGCTGATTGAAACTTCTGCCAATTCACGAACTCCGTACTACGTAAAGTATACCAGTCTCAGGGTCAGTAAGATTTATTTTGGCCGTTTTCAGAGCGAAACTATCTGGTCACTGATTTAGGTTTTTCATGGAATCGAAGGACTTAATCCATTTTCGGGCACACGATGTTCCCAGTTCTCCGTTAAATTTTTCTATACCTCTGCTTAAGTCGGGCATAATTTGGTAGCTTGCGAATTCAGGGGATTGTGTGGAAGGGATAGGTGCGGGAGCTTTTGCAGCGTTGAAAGATAAGCTTTGGACGAGTTGGATCAAAGTCTGTTCGCGACGACAACCGTCCTCCAACATGTTTATCATTATTCCTTCCAGAGGGGATAAATCGGCTTGTCCGTCTACAACCATCAAAGGATTCTGTTGAATGTTTACATTTGGCTGCGCGCCTTGACCTTCTGGATTAGTCTTGCGGTTTTTTACAAAAGCACTTATTTACTTCGCGTTTTGACTATTTCAAACGAGTTTTGAAAACAGATCGTAGTAATTTCGGGTTCTTACTAGTTAAAACTAGTTTTAACTGATTACGGATTTAAACGGTAACATTCATTTGAAAGACTCTAAGCCATTCAAAAAGATTTCAGAAATTGTCCAAAAATAATATGGAACTTTTTGAAGCAATTTGTTTAATTTTCTAGAATTTGTAGTGTTCTCATATGGGAAGTGAAGGATATTAGGTATTATTTAAAGTTTAAGTGAACGAGGCGTGATTCATTAACAATGAATAATTTATTCAAACAATTAAACAAATCAGAATTTACAGAAATATTCAAAGTAAGTCGGGACGGGAGACGAAGTATTCTCAACCGTGTCGGGTGTCGTACTGTTTATTCGAAAACGCACTTCCAGGGTTCGCACCCAGGTCAGAGGACCTTTTCGTTCGCAAATATAACGGCACTTTTCCTACGATGGAAAAAGGCTACGAAGGAATGTCACGAAACGATACAATCGCTCGGACATGCCTATCTTAGTCCCTGCGCTGGGCCAGTATACCCGGATGGTTAAATCTGCTAAATTACTTTATTGCAACTCGAAACCTTCCGTGTTTCCGCTTTCGAACTATTTGCCTACTTTCTACTATTTTCGAAATACTATACCTTCTTGCAACCGTTCGGGGAAATGAACTCTTCTGCCTGATCGTGTGTTAAAGCGAGCCTGTTCCTCTCTTCTACGTGGTTGCTGTTCTGGTCGTTGAGGTTGCCGTTCCTCGGCGTCGTTGCCGTGTCCAGCTTCTTCATCATTTACGTTTTCTTTTTTCGTCGTTTCTCCAAGTACAAACGCCGGTTTTAATCTATCGATGGAAACATTGACTTGTTTTCCTTTTACTAAAACCGTATAGAATTTTGGAGATCGCTGCACTACTTCAAACGGTCCGTCGTAGGATGGTTGAAGAGGGCCTCGTACTGCATCGTGTCTGATGAAGACGAAGGGTGAAGACGATAATTCTTAAAAAATGAATGTTTTTCTTGTCCCATGCCTTGTCCCTGGAACTGGTTTTAACTGGCTCATTTTCCTCCGAAGGTCTTTCACAAAATCTGAGTTGCTTTCCTTTGTGTTCGATTGGAAAAATTCGCCTGGTAACCGAAGTGTCGTTCCATAAAGCAATTCAGACGAGCTCGCCTTCATATCTTCTTTTATTAAGGCTCGAATACCTAGAAGGACAATCGGTAAGACCTCGGCCCATCCGTCGTTTTCGTGACACTTAATTGCTGCCTTTAGTTGTCGGTGTAATCTCTCGACCATGCCGTTCGCTGCTGGATGGTAAGCTGTCGTACGCAGGTGCTTGGTTCCTATAACTTGAGTCAACTCTTCGAAAAGTTTTGACTCGAACTGTCGTCCTTGATCGGTTGTGATTTTCAAGGGAATTCCAAATCGCGATATCCATTCGCTGATAAACACTCGTGCGATCGTTTCAGCTTCGATGTCGGTCACCGGGATTGCTTCAGGCCAGCGGGTGAAACGATCGACCGCTGTTACGCAATACTTGAATCCTAAGGAGCTTGGCAAAGGACCTACGATATCCAGGTGTACATGCTCAAACCTTCCATCCGTTTCACCGAATTTTCCGATAGGCGCTGTGACATGTCTCGTAACCTTCGCGCGTTGACAGGGAATGCATGTTTTCGCCCATATTCTACAATCCTTATTAATTGAAGGCCACACGAATCGTTTCGAAATTAATTTTTGTGTAGCTTTCACCCCAGGATGCGCTAGACAATGCAGGCTGTTAAATACCGCTTTACGTAAGTTCACAGGTATATAAGGTCGAATTGAATCAAAAGACGTGTCGCAATATACTTTTACCCCATAATTCGGAAAACTAACTTTCTTCAGTTTGAGAGCAGTTGACCCTGATTCTAAAATCGTGCGTAGTTCCACGTCCTGTTTTGAGCTTCGGCTATTGTCTTATAATCGACTGTTTCGACAATGCTTTCGATTCGTGATAACGCATCCGCAACTACATTATCAATACCGCTAACATGTTAAACATTAGTTGTAAATTGAGTGATAAAATCTAGATAACGGAATTGTCGAGGAGAACATTTATTTAAATCTTGTTGGAATGCGAAAGTTAAAGGTTTGTGATCTGTAAAAATTATAAAATCGCGGCCTTCAACCAAATGTCTAAACCGCTTTACGGCAGCGTAAGCAGCTAACAATTCGCGATCGTACGCACTGTACTTACGCTGTGCCGTATTCAAAGATTTCGCGAAAAATGCTAGAGGTTGCCAGGCCTCGTCGACCAATTGCTGTAACACGGCTCCCATCGCGAAGTCGGAGGCATCTACGCTTATCGACAATGGAGCCCCAGTGACGGGGTAAGCTAGCATCGTGGCATTCGCTAGAGCGTTTTTTAAATCATTGAAAGCGCATTCTAAGTCTTGGGTCCACGTGATCGGAGCATTGTTCTTTTTAGACCCACA
>NC_046660.1:44267423-44298326 GCF_010883055.1 Belonocnema kinseyi
CAGCGAAATTTTGTCCGGCCAAAAAGTTGGTACGCGCATCGCGACCGCATGTGCACTCACTTGTCCGTTTGACGAATTGCTTTGATTCTCCGAACTGATATTATCGGAGGCCATTTTTTATATACTTATCACCTAGCCCTTGCACCAAAGTTGTTCACTTCACTTCTGCACTTTCACGACAGTACACTTCACGATCACGTCGGGGTCACCAATTTGTAGTGTTCTCATATGGGAAGTGAAGGATATTAGGTATTATTTAAAGTTTAAGTGAACGAGGCGTGATTCATTAAGAATGAATAATTTATTCAAACAATTAAACAAATCAGAATTTACAGAAATATTCAAAGTAAGTCGGGACGGGAGACGAAGTATTCTCAACCGTGTCGGGTGTCGTACTGTTTATTCGAAAACGCACTTCCAGGGTTCGCACCCAGGTCAGAGAACCTTTTCGTTCGCAAATATAACGGCACTTTTCCTACGATGGAAAATGGCTACGAAGGAATGTCACGAAACGAAACAATCGCTCGGACATGCCTATCTTAGTCCCTGCGCTGGGCCAGTATACCCGGATGGTTAAATCTGCTAAATTACTTTATTGCAACTCGAAACCTTCCGTGTTTCCGCTTTCGAACTATTTGCCTACTTTCTACTATTTTCGAAATACTATACTTTAAGTTATGTTACGCTACAAATTCAGAAAAATCTGTATTATTTTAAAACATATTTAGAAGGTTGAGAAAATTTACAAAAATAAAAAGATCATTTAAAATTTAAAAAGATTTTAAAAATTAAAAAAAAAAGGATTTTGGTTAATAATTTAACTGCGTGGTTGTAACTTGAACTATGTTATTATAAATGAATGTTTTTGTTTAATCATACGTCAGTATAGTTAAAAATTCGTCTCTAGTTCAAAACGTAAGTATTTCGCTAAAAATTCGGGCTTTTTCGGTAGAAAATTTATATGTTCAATTTAAACCTCACGTATTTAGTTCAAAATTCTATTCTATATTTGAAATTCATATTTAAGGTTAAAAATCATCAAACTATTTGATAGAAAATTCGTTTTTTTCTGGTGAAAATGTCAGCTTTTAATTAATATTGAGGAAAATACACATGGTAATATATTAAAATTCAAACTTATTATTTTACGGTTATTTTTGTTCATGTTCAAGTATTATCTGCTGTAAGGTGGTCTCCCTTGAATCTTCATTATTTGAAATAATGATTTAAAATAACATTTTTCGCGAGCAATTCATCTTTTTTATTGAAAATTCCATTGTTCGGTTGAAATAAAAAAATTTTGTTAAAATTTTGATTTTCCATAACTAAAATAGTATCAGAACATGCACAATCTTCGAAAATCATGAAAATTTAAAGCAAAAAGCTATTTTGATTTCCAAAAAGTCATTTATATACTTTTACCAATATTAACGTTCCGCAGCTGTTTTTAAAACATGTTTGTTACATTCAATGGTTTAGTATTGGTTAAGCTGCGCTAAACAAAAATGATCGAATCATTTTTAAATGCATTTTTACCAGCAGAAAAGCCTGGAATATCCAACCTTCTTTTTATTTCAAAAATGACCAAAATAGCCACCTTTTGACCCTTAAAATAGGAGCGAAAGAAGCATATATTTCCCGCAAACCACATTTTCGGGGCGAAAGTAAAATTACCGGGCGAAAGTAAAATTGGCAGGCCAAGGTGAAATAAGCGGGGCGTAAGTAAAATTATCGGGGCGAAAGTAAAATAAACGGGGCAATAGTAAAGTTAGCGGGGCGCAAGTAAAATTTGCATAACGAAATTGAAATTTGCAGGACGAAAGTAAAAATTACTAGATCAGAATTCGAGGAGTGAACAAGGCTATATAAAAATGTTTCGCACCCGCTTTTTAAGACCAAATGGTAGCCACGGTCGAGAGTGGAATAAAATACTATGTGCAACACCGGACGAAAGCAAATTTTTTCCCTCGGGTAATTACTGCCCTCGCGAGAAGATTTTCCTCTCTGGTGATTACTGCCCTCGTTCCGCTCGGGCAGTTAACGCACCCTCGGGAAAAATCTGCTCGATCGGGCAGTCAACCCATCCGCGGGAAAAATTCACTTCTTTCGCCCCTTGTCGCATAATCTAGTGTTTTCTATCGATGTTGTTCATAGATTTTATAAATTTGTTTCTTGAAAACAGGGTTTCAGTGAAGAAAAACCTATTTTTCTACTTAACGGATACAAAATATTAAATCTAGGAAAATTAGAATAAAAAAAAACATTTAGCTATCACGCAAGATGATGGCCTTCAACAATCGACACCTAATTATTTATGCTTTTTTCAGGGTCCTAATAACTACTTTTCGTCATAGTCTCACTTTCCATTTGCGTAATTTTAGTTCTTCGTCCCAGTGTAGTCTTTAAATGTATTAGTTTTTTAAAAAGCTGCAATCTTTTACTTTATAATAAATATTGATAAATATTTCAGCTGGATCATATCTGCTTCTCCAGGACGATAAACCATGCCCGTTTCCACCTCAACAACATCCACATCAATATTACCATCCTCCACCAAAGGATTACTATAGTCATTCTCCATCTAAAAAAGAGAACAATTATTATCCTCCTGGTACAGTTATGGGTTACCCTGCTCCACCTCCGACGTATTACGAACATCATTATTATTATTAGGTACTCAAAGTTGCTATGTCAATTTTGGTGCTTAATAACGCATATTTCAGGCAGTACAGAATAATAAAAAACAATTTTGAAGTGATAACTTCTTATGGCATGATGCACGGAGAGAATTTAGGTAAAAACGTCGCGCTAGTTGTGAGAGAGTCGCCGCACTTCGGTTTGGTGTGGCTTGCGCTGCAGATTCGGGACGCTGGTTACCCCGAACTTACGGAGATCGGCCGCTCCGAAATATGGGTGCTATATTTTCCTAACATGCGCAAGCGGGGAACTGTGCCGCAAGCGCCGCGTGTGCAAAACGGATCGACTATACTTTTCATCAAACGGTTCGGCTTTTTCGGGGTAATGGTTCTCCCGAATCAGTGGGGCCTTTATACTAAACAGAAGTGCTGGTGTGCACTGTGTCATTGGTGCGACGATTGTATGTGTTTGGTGAGCGGCTCTACCAAACTTCTCTCCGTATGTGGATCTGCAAAACTAGGTAACGGTAACGGTAGCGATTCCAGGGTACCGCTTCCTGTCCTCTATCACTCCTTCGTTTCTTCCACTGACTGACTCATTTAATCCCCATTCCTCCCTATCTTTCCATCGCTTCTTACACTTCTTTCCCCCTCGCCTCTCTCTCTCTCTTTCTCTCTTATTATCTCCCCCTCTCTCTTGCTCACTCTCTCGCTCACTGTCTTTTTCTCTATCATTAACTCTTGCAGTCACACTGAGATTCTGACAGTATTAGCAGTGGATAGCGACATGTGCTCTTCTTGAAAGTCATGGTTCGTACACGTGCTAACTATTTTCAATACAATTACTTATTCATTTCAAACTTACTCCTAAATCTGCTAATTAATTTGAGTAATTTTTCAACTACTTTTTATTTTGAAAGAGTTAAAATAAAAATCAAATGAAATTACATCATATGAAGTTATCACTTCTTCGAAGCTTCTCACAACAGCTCATATGTTTTTTATCAATTACAATAGAATTAAATGTTTCTGTATTGAAAAGTTGTAAATCAAGTCACTGGACGGCAATTTTACATTTTTTAATGAATATACATGTAAACATAATGCAATTCACATAATAAAACACTCAAGTGGGAACATTAATAATGTTTAATTAATTTCCTTGTTTCAATTTTGGATTACAATTAGGGACAATCGATTTTCGCTTTTATTAAATAGAACAAATATCAGCGCATTAGAGATTTAAAAACATAAATTTTAATTGCAAGTATTTCATTAATCGCTCGCTTTACTATAAAATTGTACAAATTTATAAGGAAGAATGATTTGTTTATTTGAATACCAATTTTCAACCGTTATTATTTAGACAAAAAGACAAACTTCGTTTGTCTAAAAATCTAATTTTTCATTTTTATTTTTTTTTAAGGTCAAAACAAAAACTTTGCATGCTATCAAAAGCTGATCAATAACAAGTTTGTAGCTCTTACTTCAATGAACACAATATTAAATTTAATTTTTGTATTTTTACGTCTTATCTTCACAAATGTTTTTGTTCACTTTAATTTCTCGAGTTGCTAAATTTTTGTAAATAAAACACGAACGAGGGCTTGTATGTTTAATACATATATTTAAAAAAATGTACGTATATACATACAGGCAAATGTTTGGTGGACTGTATAGTTTTCTAGAAGTTCGAACAAAGTAACGGACAAGCGAAGGTTTTAACAATAGATTAATACGAGACGATCTACGACATGTAATTGAATGACTATTTGCGATGAAGCAAAGAATAGGGTGTGCAAATGAGAAAATTTGGTAAGTTGGGAGAACTGATGACGTTGAGGGTCTTGATTGGTCGAGGAAGGGCAAGGTAGGAGGCGCAGACGTGGTAGAAAAATCATGGAAATCGAGAAGTGGGAATTGGGGGTGAGGCCCTTGAAATGGGTCCTTCCAAATTCTAACTATTTGCTCAACATCCGTTCGCACATACGAGTAGTAAATTTCCTAAGATTGAGTTGTTGGTAAAGTAAAAAGGCTATACAATTTTATTACGGTATTTTCGAAGACGCTACAGCGTACTGTTAAATTTCCATTGCAAGGCCATTCTTGCATCTATAAAAGAAAGGAGGCGAAAGATATTAAATTGACAAAGGTCTACAAAAGAAAACTAGAAAACATCTAAGCGTACCAAAATTCTAGAAGAGAAGATTAAAAGCGAAATATAGTTTCACAGCAAAGAAGAATTTAAATGAGTTAAATAGACAGCAATATATAAAATAAATAAATTTAGCTTTTGAGACGAAACAACGAATAAATCAAAAACTATGCATCCTATCAAAAGGTGATTAATCACAAATTTGTAAATCTTTTTTATTTGTATCATTTATGTTCTTTCATCGTTTTTCGTATCTTGCATAGTTTGACTACGAAATTGAATTTTTCATTTTTTTTGTACGATTAAAATTTGATTTTACCAAGAAAATTCATAAAGTTTTCCTGATAATATTTCAGGGTGTTCAAAGAGCAACGTTTTTTTCTTCCTGACTTTTCCTATCGTGCATTCTTGGGCTTAAAATTTTCATTTCCGTTTTTTTAATGTTAATGCTATAACTCTAGGCAATTTTTTTCTTTGAAAAAGTAATCAGAATGGATTTTTTGCCTTTTTGGAAACTGCGAATAGCCGTAGTCACTTTTTCGGTCAGGAAATAAAAAATTAATTATTAATAATTCAACTAATAAATTAATAAATTATTAAATCAGTAAACTACAAAAAATGTAAATCGTTCTTAAATGAGTTTAATAATACATTTTGTAAT
The DNA here is from genome assembly GCF_010883055.1 of Belonocnema kinseyi. Lineage (NCBI taxonomy): Eukaryota > Metazoa > Arthropoda > Insecta > Hymenoptera > Cynipidae > Belonocnema > Belonocnema kinseyi. The sequence continues at coordinate 44,272,876 of NC_046660.1, forward strand.
AATCATTCTAATTTTTAATTTCTAATTTAATAATCCTTTTAATACTTATTTAAAAAATCAATTTTTTTATTGTATGTAGGTTTTATGTCAATTGTCTCCCAATTACTGAAAATATGTTATCGACAATAGAAAGATACTAGACCAATATGTTTGACGTTTATCACCGATTGGCTCGTTAATAAAGGATGTTGGGATAGTACGCATTCCTGGAAATTAGTTTCAACGTCCTATCGTGAAAGTGTAAAAATAGTTTCAATGAGAAATTTCAGCATAGATTTTTTTATTTAAAATTCAAAGAATTTAGATTAGGCGAGATTTCTAAAAAACGAAGAATATTTAATGTGGTTCTAAAAAGGAATTGAAATTGTCTCATTTCTAAATAAAAGCGAAAATTAAATAATTTGAAATAGAAAGGGTTTAAAATTGAAAAATTTAACTTAGCTTTTAAAATTAAAAAATTTTACACCAAAATTTTTCAAAATTGGACAAATTTATTCGAAAAAAAATGAAACTATCATTTCTTGTTTAAAGCATCCAAAATTGAATTATTCTATTTTAAAATGAAGAAACTCAGATTTAAATGATCTTGGATTGAAATTTCAATAATAGGACAATTTTAAATAGTAAAAATAAATACTTTCATTATTACAATTCAATGAAATTGATATTGTGTTATTTCTAATTAACGTATTTGTCGTTTCAAAAATCAGGTCTCTGGAAACAAGTTTTCTATGATTTTCAGAATTGAACTGATTACATTGTTTTATTTTTGATGAACGAAAAAAACATGATATTTAATTCAAACAAGTTTCAAACTTACGAAAAGTACTTATTTTAACAAGTTTTTATAACTGAATTTTTTCTTACTGTCGCTTCTTTCCAACTTATTAGAATTGGTTACATTTTAATCAATCATCGCATATTTTTCAGAAAAAGGATTTTCTATATCTTTACTTACTCTGACTTTGAAAAAAGTAAAAAATATTTTGAAATAGTTATTCATTTTGAAAAAATCCCTTCTTTAAAGTAAATTGTTTGAACGATTTCATTTATAAAAAAATGTATTTTGAAAGTTGGTAAATTCTGAAGAATGTTGTTCTTGAAAAAAGATGCCACAAATTATCAAGATTTAACCATTTATTAATAATTGTTAATAAACAACAGTTGTTAAAATTATTTTTTATACGTATTAAAATTTTTCATTATCAATGATACTTTTTATTTCAAATCACATCATCAGTAATATTATTTTTATTCTTGAAATCATATGAAAAACTTCATTTTTCAGATATTTAATTTTTTCATATCGAAAACTTTAAATAGCGATAATTATCAATGCAAAACAGTTAAAATTTTATAATTTGAAATCGAAAACTTAGCTCAATTTTTCGAATCTGAAGAGTCTGAAATTCTTGAATTTCTCATTATTATTACATATCAAACTTATAATTTAATCTTCAAATTTATTACACAAATTTTTCTAGGGCAAACTGAATCCGATTAGGAAAAACTTAATTTTCAGCTTTCAAAATGGAACAAATGAAAAAGATTTCATTGTAAATCGTTAAAATTTAAACAAATTCGAACTTACCTTAAAAATAAAACAAACTTTGATTACATAGAATTGTAATAATAAAACTTCTTAATGCTTGAAAAATTATAATTTCAATTTTCAATTTAATTTTAAATAATTAAAAAATAAAATATTCTTAAATTAGTGATTATAACTTTCAAAACTCAACCATTTATATTTTAGCTATCAAATTATAACTTATTAAATGGAAAAATTTAGTCTCAGTTTCAGATAATTTAATTTGAATTTACTTTTATTTTGAACACCTCAATTTTTTATTTGAAATCGTTCATTTTTTGACACTGTAATTTTAATTATTATTTATTATTGATATTTCTCGACGAACTATTTGTAAATTGTAAATGATAATTGATTGATTTATTGACCATTTTAAACGCTAAAATTCAAATGAATTTTTTAAAAATCTAATTTTTAATAAAATAGTTACATTTTTATCCAAAAATATGATTTTTGGACTAAAATGATGAATTTCCAACAAAGCAAATGCATTTTTAACAAAGCAGCTAAATTTTTAATTAAAAGTTGATTTTTAAACAAAAGCAGATAAATGCTTACCGAAAATGAAATAGCTGATATTAAAATTAAAAACTATTTTAGTCATCAACTAACAAAGTTTTATACTAAAAACTTACACTTCTACCAAAGATTGAACTTCTACCAAAAGATACGAATTTATAAACCAAAAAAGAGAAATGTTTTACCTAATTGGTGCATTTTCAACCAAAAAAGATTTTTCAGCCGAGAAAGAAAATATTTTGACGAATTATAATTTGCGGAAAATAATTTTTTATACAAAATAGAATTTTCGAATAATTATTTATCTTAAAACTTTCTTTATTTATTTACTTGAAGGTTATATAAGCATCATTTTTCTAAGTTTCTCGAGAAAATTGAAGAAGGTTTTAGAAGATTTTAGATATGTCAAAAAAGAATGTAGACAATTTTTATGAAAATTTGCTTTTTTCAAGAGTTTACATAATTTAAGGAAAAAAATTAGTAGTTTAACCGATATTTTAAACTTTGAGGGTCGGAGAAAATTGAAGAATATTTTCTAAATATTCGTGAGTCTATCATGGTTTTAAAATATGTTGAATCTCTATAAAAATTCCAAAATTTTCTAAATATATTTTAAACTTACTCCATTTATTCGTAAAATTATTTTTAAACATTCCGGATTTATTTCTCATAATTTTGACAAATCTGTGTGTTTTATAATTTTTTAATCATTCTTTTTAAATTCATTCCACAAAATAAAGAAGAACTTTAAATACTATCAGAAATATTAAAAAATATTTGTATTATCTTAAAACCTTTATAAATTTTTTTAGAAAATTAAAAATTTTATAAATTGATCAATTAAAAAAAGCCTTAAAAATTATTTTTATTATTTTTCAAATCTTTTGGTATGTTAAAATATTTCAAATATTCTCTTAACATAAATAATGTAAAATAATTTTAAGTTTTCTGAGAAATCTCATGAAAATTTTGTGTTATCTTGAAACTTTTCATTTTTTTTTTGTAATCTTTAAAAATCTACATTTAGTTTTAAATGCAGTTATTTTTGTATCCCTTTAAAACTTCTAAACATCTTAAACTTATTTGAATTTTTTTCTAAAATTTGCAATTTTGTAAAATTAAAACTTTTACTTTAAAATCTTTTATCTTCTTTTCCGAAATTTTAGTAAATCCTTTCAGTTAGTAATTATGTGAAGAAATATTTCATTATATTAAAACTTTTATGTTTAAAAGCTCTAAAATTTTATGTTAAAATTCAAATTCAAAGATTTTTCAGTCAAGACAGAACAAAATTTTACCGAAGTTGCTATTTGAGAAGATAAATGATTTTTGAACACAAAATAAAAACTTCGCATAAATATCTCTTTTTCAAGTATATATTTGTTCATTTACTTTTAAGGATATAGAAAAATTATTTTCCTAAGATTCTTGAAATCATTAAAAATATTTTTGACGATTTGAAATTTGACGAAAAAGTATCATGTTTTTATTTTACAGGTTTTTTAAAAATTGTAGAAATTTTTTATTTAGTTTAAAAAATATTTAGCACTCCAAAAATTTTAAAAATTAATATCTCTTAAACTGTCTCAAATTATTTTTAAAATTTTGAAAAATCTTCTAAGGTTCAAAACCCACTAATCTTCAAAATTTTTATCAACATGTGTAGAAAGTTTTTGAAAAGTTTTAAAACAATGAATAATAAAACTCATTAAAAATTTTCATATGATTCTTAAAATAACTTTCTCAGTTTCTTAAGACCTTTTGAATTTCTTAAAAAGCCTTGAAAGTTTTTAAATATATTCCATATTTTACATTTTCTTTAAAAATTATTGAAATCTATTTAAATATAAAATCATTTCGTTAATTTGGCAGGTTCAGTTTTGATAGTTTTGGAAATATCTTAAAATATTTTGAAATTACTTCAAATATTTTATAAAAATTAATTTCTCAAAAAAATTAGTTAACAATATCCCAGTAATTTTAATAACTCTTTATTATTACCGTGAAACCTTTCAAACTGCTTAAGAAGTTTCAAAATTTTTGTTTCCAGGTATTCAAAAATGTTTTTTTTTAATTAGCCAAGAATCTTTTACAGTTTTAAAATAATTGTAAATCTTTTTAAAACTTCTGAAAATCTCTTAAACAAGCACTTTTCAAAAATTTTATTAATCTCTACACGGGGTGAAAGAAAAGTTGACTGTGTTTGATTTCTATTTTGTTTGAATTTTACTAAATTTTATCAAGAAACTGACTTTAAGAGAATTTTTGAAGAATAATTATTGTAAATACCCACGATTATAATCTAGTTATAAATTATTGACACTATATCATATATATTCGTTTATTTTATAGCACGGAAAGTGTAAAAAAGATATTTCGGATGTCCTGTCCATTACTCCACTTGGCATGATACCAACGTCAACACAGGTTTTTAAAAGCCGAAGCGAAGTTTCGTAGAACCTACTCTAGGTGCTTATAATTTATTTATTTTTCTTTAATTTATAATCACCTTTTCAAATGAAATTTTACTCCATATAGATGCAGAAAATATTCGAAAGTCTAAAAACGAAAGAATGTCTCCCTTTGATCTTCCGGTTATATTAGTAGCAAGCATCCCAAATTTGTGTAAACTAAACCACCACAGATATTCCTCAGACTCGCTGAATCATTTTCATATACCCGTTATATTTGTATAATATATATGCAAATCACTCCCTTGGAATTAACAGATTAGTAGAGCCAGATAGTCTGCTGCTGAAGAGTAAATTGAGGTTTAATCAAAATAATTTTTTTTAAGAATACACCTTCTATTATTAATTATGATATATAAAAAGGTTTCAAATTGAAAAGTAAGTAAACTTAAAGCAAATGATGCAGCATTAATTTCATACAAAATAAAAATAAGATTTCTTTACAATTTTTATTAATACTATAGCATCACCAATTGTGAGAAGAGTTCAGATATGGGTCGAACCAAAATTTTAACAAAATACTTCATTTTGAACAAAAGAAGATGAAGATTAGCTAAAGATGAATTAAAGATTAAAAAGAAGATTAACGAGAAAAGTTTATAATGTAATGAAAAACAGTTGAATTCATAAAAAAGCCAAATTTTCAACAAAATAGTTGCATCATAAACTAAAAAATAGTATTTCTAAGCCACTTGCATTTTAAACCAATAAACATGAAAGGGTTTTAGAAAAAGACCAATTTACTACAAAACATTTAAAATTTGAATTTAAAAATATAAATTTTCAAGAAAAAAAAGTTAAATTTCAATCAAATAGATGATTTTTCTATCAAAAAGACTAATTTTCAGTGAAATAGTAATTCTTTTAACTAAATAGATGCATATTAAACTAAAACGAAGAATCTTCAAAGAAAGAATTTAATTTTCAATAGTTGCATATTATACCAATAAAGATGAAAGGTTTCTCAAAAAAAAAGCATTTTCTGCAAAACAGTATAATTTATCAACACAAAAATATGCATTAAAAACTATCATTAAAATAGTTGAATCACTAATCAAATAAATTAATTTTCTATGCAAAAAAGATAAATTTTCAACGAAATAGTGACATTTTCAATGAAAGAGGTGAATTTATCAATTTTCTACGAAAAAGCATCAAATTTCAGCGAAATAGTACATTTTAAACCAAAGAGATGAGTTTTCAACTGAAATGAAGAATCCTGAATTAAAAAAGAATAATTTTCTATGGCTAGATTTTGAGCCAATAAAGATAAAATGTTTTATAAAAGAGAAGAATTTTCTACAAATCAGTTCAATTTTGAATTCGAAAATATGAATTTTTAACAAAATAGTTCATTTTGAACCAACTAGATGAATTTTCTATGCACTAGATCGATTTTCTAAACAGAAATTAATTTCCAATAACAAGAAATACCTAATTGGCATTTCAGTCAAAAAATATTTTAATTTCATATCAATCAATAAAGATAAGAGGTTTTCCCAAAAAAGAGGATTTTATTACATAATTTTAATTGCAAACCAAAAAATGTAAATTTTCAAGAAAAATATGAATTTTTAATTAAATAGTATCATTTTAATCAAAAGAGAATTTTTTTAAAATTAAAATGAAGAATCATTAATCAGAAAAGATTAATTTTCAATAGTTGCATTTTGTACCAATTGAGATGAAAGGTTTTCCAAAAGATACAATTTTTCTACAAAACAGTTTAGTTTTCAACCCAAAAATATGAATTTTGAACAAAAAAGTTAATTTTCAACCAAATAGTTGAATTTTCACTCAAATATGTAAATCTGAACAAAATAGATTAATCGTACACCAAAGTGATTAGTTTTCAACTAAAATAAAGAATCTTCAACGAAAAAGGAATCATTTTTTACAGTTGCATTTTAAACCAATCAAGATGAAAGGTTTTCCAATAGACACAAATTTTCAACAAAACAGTTTTTTAACATGAAAATATGAATTTTGAAAAAAAAGTTCTTTTTTTAATCTAATACAGTGAAACCCTTATATAACGCTGATTTTGGGGCTGACGGTGGGTGGGAACTAACTCATTATAGCCCGCGAAGCAACTGTTACACCTCCCTTTAGCGCGGCGTCAATTCCCGTAAGGGTTATAGAAGGGAGTGCTATTGAAGGGTTTCAATGCAGTTGAATTTTCCTTGAAATAGTTCAATTTTCGACAAAAAAATATGAATTTTCAACGAAATGGTTACATTGTGAACCAAGCAGATGAATTCTTAAACAAAAATAAAATACCTTATTAATATTTAGATCAACAGATATTTTAATTTAAACAGTTGAATAGATTTAAAAAAGCTAAATTTTCAAGAAAATAGGTGAATCCTGAACCAAATAAGATTAAATTTCAACCAGTTTTTTCAATTCAGTTTTTCCAGTACATTCGGAATCCATAAAGATGAAGTTTTTTAAAAGAGACGAATTTTTTTCAAAAAATCTAAGTTTTTTAGCCCGGAAATATCAATTTTTAACAAAAAAGTTAATTTTCAACCAAATAGTTGAATTTGCAATCAGATAGATAAGTTTTATACAAAAAATTCATTTTTAACAAAAAACGAATTTTTAACGAAAAATAGAACACCGTATTAATATTTCAATTTGATAAATATTTTCATTGCAAATCACGAACAGTTGAAGTCAACCAAAAAAGATTATTTTCAATCTGTTGCATTTTGTACCAATAAAGATTAAAGATTTTTCCAAAGGTACTAAATTGTCACAAAACAGTTTAATTTCGAACCCAAAAATATGAATTTTCAACAGAAGAGGTAATTTACTTGAAATGGTTGAATTTTGAATCAAATCAATTAAAATTAATATTTCACCAAAAAAGATCAATTTTTAATTAAATGGTTACATTTTCACACAAAGAAATTAATTTTCAACAAAAATGAAGAATCTTCATACAAAAATTAATTTATAACCAAAAGAGATTAATTTTCAACGAAAAATGATAATGATAATTGATATTTTATTTCAAAAATATGTTAATTTCTCTTTGCCGAACGTTGAGTTCATTAAAAAATTATGAATTTTCACAAGTAGTAGCATTTTTTTAACAGACGAAAATAATAATTTTCAACAAAATAGTCAAATCTTTCCCCAAAATAAAATAATTTTAAACTATCCAGTTGCATTTTTATCAACAACAAAAAAGGCTATCAAAAAAGATGAATTTCAAAACCAAAAAGGCGATTTTTGAATCATTTTTGACAATTTTTGAAATCTTTTAGATGTTTTAAAATATTTTAAAACATTCTTTTAAAATTAAATTTAAAAAATAAAAACTTGCTTTAAATATTCTCAGGAGCCTTCGAAATTTATTTTATTATCTTGAAACCTTTTAAATTTCTTTTTAAAAAAATCTTCTTCGAAATCCTTAAAACTCTACATTTTTTTCATTTTTTGAAATCTCAAAATTTAAATTCTTTCAGAACCTTTTCAAAACTTTAAGGACTTTGAAATATTTTTAAAATAACGCTAAGTTTATTCTTTACATTTCGCAGTTATTCAAAATGAAAAATGTACCTTACAGTTTTCCAGACAATTTTAAGATTTAAATTATTTTTGAATCTTTGCAAAACATCTAAAGCTTCGAAATATCTTTTAAAATAAAGTAAAGTTTTCCTAATATTTTTGTAAGTAATGCAAAATTAAAAAATTTGCCCTGAAATCTTTGATTTATAATAATTCGAATAAAATACACAAATTAAAATGTATTCGAGGAAAGGTTTAAAATCCAGAAATTTTTGTGGCAAGAAAATTGTTTTTATTAAGTAATCATTTTAAATTTTTGTGGAAATTTAAAAAAAAAATAATTATCTTCAAACGTTTCAAAAAATGGTTAAATCTTCTTTTTAAACGATTAAAAATCTATATTTTATATTAATATGTTCGAAATCTTCTCAAGATATGAATTATTGTTTTACCTTTTCAACATTTATAAGACTTTGAAATAAAGCAAAGTTGTTCTAAAAGTTTATTTAATTGTTCAAATGTTTAAAAAATTTACCATAAAATCTTCTAGATTATTTCGACATTTTTAGAAATCTTTTGAAATTTTGGTTTGAAAATTAATTTTTTAGAATAAAAAAAAACATTTGAACATTTCCTACGAATTTTGGGAAAACTTTTTATTTTGTTATCTTTCAAAATTCTTGAAAATTTTGGGAATTTGTTTGTATGAAATCATTAAAAATCTACATTTAATTTTACATTTGTTAAAATCTATTTATATTAAAAATTATTTTTGTATCTGTATCTTTTTAAAACTTCTAAATATTTCTTCAACTTAATCGAATTTTAAATAAAATGTTGTGAGTTTGCAAAATTGACACATTTTTCTTCAAACTCTTCTATATTCTTTTCCGAAATTGTTTAAAAATTCTTTGAAATTTTCTGAAAATTTTTTCGATTTTCTCTTCAAATTTATCTCCAATTATCTTAGAAATATTTTTGAAATTAGAAAATCATATGAAATTTCTACTGGATTCTTAAGAAACATATATTATTCTTTTAAACCTTAAAAAATGTAAAAAGCTCTTTCTTTGGAAACCTTTTACAAAATAATTTTAAAAAAAAATTTTTTTTAATCTTTTCAAGATTTAAATTATTTTGGGATCTTTTCAAAGTTTCTAAAACTTCAATGTATTTTTTAAAAATAATATTAAGCTTATTTCACATTTTGTAAGATACTTGAACATTTCAAAATTGGATTTGAAATCTTCTGTATGTATTTCACATATATTTTGTAATCTCAACAACTTAAAATTAATTTTTTTTGAATAAAACCTAAATCATAAGAAATTTTCGCCTTAACCTTTTTATCGTTACTGGTAATTCTTTGGCTATCGGTACAGAATTTTTTGTCGTTGTTACCCGCAGTGTACCTATACACTTCGCAAATTAAGGAATTCTAAGTATTTGTACATAATTATTTCCCAATATTGAAAAATATTTAAATTAAATATTTTCTCTTTTATCAAAAATGTTTAGAAACATTCAGAAATTTAATTTAATTTTTAAATTTAAAATGCCTCATTTGGAAATTATGATTTACAAAATTTCAGAAAATTGGAATTACGATAATGATAATATTTTTAATTTTTGGTTATATCTTTTTCACTTCATGAACCGCTTGAAAGAGGGCTTGGCAGCCCATTCCATTAAATATTTTAACGTTTCATTTAGTGCGTTATTTTGTTTCGATAAAATCATTATGTACTTTTCACTCGTTTTCAAATGTTGACCCTTAAATCTAATCTGAGATTTTAGATTTATAGCGCTCGATAAATTTTAGCAAATATTTGGCCAGTTATTCATGATAGAGCTGACGTCAAAGACAAACCGGAAGTCGGTTTTATGCCCTCAAGAAATCCTATCAAAGAATCTCTCTTAGATTATTGTTAAGTATTAAAATTTAAAAAATATGTCGAACACATCATCTCCTTTATATTATAAGCGCGCTCGAAAGTTTTTATGGTAAACAAGCAGGCTCAATTTTCTCCCAGTTTTAGAAAAAATTTCTACTGATTACGTTGTTTTAGATGATGTTTTGAAAAATAGCCTTAAACACCTGAAATTGAAAACGTTAACCCAATTTCTCACTTTTCATACTTTTTTTACAATGCTTCGATTTATTTTACAAAAATCATAAACAGGGAAAGAAATTAATAAATAAGAATATTTAAAATATGTCCTTATTAATAATGATAATTTTTAATCGAGGAACGAAACCCGAAGGATAAGTTAATCCAATAATTGAAAATCAAAAATAATTATATTTTTCACGAGAATATAGAGGAATACATTCATCCCACAAAAAAGAATTTTTAAAAACGTAATTTATTTTTTCTAACCGAAAATGCTTTTTTAGTCAATAAAAAAAAAGAAAAATCGACCAAACTGTTGAATATTTGAGCCAAAAAAGCAAATTTTCTAAAAAAGAGTTGATCTTAAACCAAAAAACTGAAATTTTAACCAAGAAGATCAAATTTCTACCAAAAAAGATGAATTTCCAAAAAAATAGTAAACTTTCCAATCAAGGAGATACATTTTTAATCAAAAAAAGAGTTTTTATTTCAAATAATCAATAGTTAAATTCATTTAACACGAACAAACGTTTAAAAAAATAGTAGATTTTTAAACCAAGAAATATCTTTCAGTCGATAAAGAAAAATGAATCAATCAAATGATTAAATTTCTTACCCAAAAAAGTTAATTTTCCAGTAAACATTTACATTTTAAACCAAAAAAATTGAAGTCGCAACCAAAGAGACCAACTTTCTGCGAAAAAAGATCATTAAAAAAAAAGAAGAATTACATTTTCAATCACGGAGATGAATCTTTAGTAAAAAATATTACTTAAACAAAGTATTTCAACTCTCAGTAGTGTAAATGAATTTCTAATCAAAAAAGATTTTTTATTTTAAATAAACAGCAGTTTAATTCATTCATCAATAAAGAATTTTTAACATAATTATTAATTTTTTTAGCCAAGAAAGATCTTTCAGTCTAGAATAAAAATAGAATGAACTAAATTGTTAAATTTTCAAGTCAAAAAAGCCAATTTTTTGCAAAAGAGTTGAATGATAAAAATGTAGGCAATAGATCATATTTTAAAGGTAAAAGATTTTGTTGAAATTTGAATAAAAACCGTTAAAGTTGTCCAAAAAAGGCACAGATTAACAGAATAGGTAATTTTATAACCAAGAAAGATTTTACAGTCCAGGCCAAAATTTCATATAAGTTTTAGAATTTTTGACCCAAGAAGAGAATCTTTCTACCAAAGAGTTGAATTCTCTCCCAAAATACTTTAAGTTTGAACCATAAAGGCGAATTTTGGACAAAAATTTAAATGTTAATATTTTAGCCAAGAAATATTTAAATTCATAAAAAAAGCATCTAAAAAAGACGAATGTTTATCTAAAATGATAATTCTTCAGAAAGAGAAGTAGAATTTTTTTCAAATTAGTTTAACTTTTATCGTGTCAAATTCGTTACAAAAAATATATTAATTTTAAACTAAAAATAGTTTACTTAAAGAAAAAAAACTGAATTCTCAACCTAAACATATTAATTTTCTAACAAACAGATAATAATTCTACCAAGCAGTTGAATCTTTAACAACAAATATTAATTGTTAACAAAGAAGTTTCAGCTCTTAATAAAGTAGATAAATTTATAATCAAAAAAAGATTTTTATTGTAACTAATAAAACATTTAACTCATCCAACAAAGATGAATTTTCCTCAAAAAGTTGATTTTTAAACCGAAAATGATCTTTCAGACATTAAAAAAAAATCAACCAAATTATTGAATTTTCCAGCCAAAAGGCCAATTTTCTACAAAACAGTTCAATTCATCCAAAAAAGGTCAATTTCAACAAGAGAATTAATTTTATGACCAAGAAAAATTTTTAAGTGCAGACCGAAGAAAATTGAATTAGTTTGTTGCATTTTTGATCCAAAAAGACTATCTTTCTGCTAAACAGCTGAATTTTCCACCCAAAATTATGGATTTTTAAAATAACTCCGTTTAAAAAATGTATAGCTGAATTTTCTACCAAATTATTTCAATTTCCAACCCAGAAATACGAATTTTGTAAGAAAAATGTGATTGTTGATATTTCAGCTCAGAAAGATTTCAATTTTAAATAAAAATTAGTTAAATAGATCAAAAAAAGAAGTTTTAAATTAAAAAATAAATTTTTGAAAGAAATGTATTTCTCAACAAATTAGTTTAACTTTTAACCATTTACTCAAATTTTTAATTAAAAAATATAAATTTTAAATTAAAAGCAAGTTCATTCATAAAAGTCAGAAAAGAAAGAAAAATTTTAAAAAATTGCTTCATTTTCAAGCCAAATGGATGAATTGTCTACAAAACTAAAATGATGAATTTCTCGCAAAAAAATTTAATTTTTAACAAACTATTTCATCTTTTAACTACGTAGTTGACGAATTTTTTTTAGATAATTTGAACAAAATAAATTATGAGTTAACCAAAAAAAGATTATACAGTAAAAAAAAAATTCGACTAATTTTTTCAATTTTCAGGAAAAAGGTCTATAATTTGAAAATAAAAACTGTCGAGTTCAGAAAAGAGCCCAATTTTTAAGAAAAAAATTAAATTCTGAATTAAATCGGATTATTTTTTAAATAAATAGTTGCATTTTTTACCAAAGAAGATGAAATTTCTACAAAAACATGTGAATTATAAAAAAAGTGGCGAATTTTTAATAAAAGAGTTGAATTTTCAACTCAAAAATATAAATTTTTAAAAACAAAACTTAAGTTTCCCCAAAACAGTTAAATCTTCTACCAAAATAGTTGACTTTTTAACTCAGGCATAAAAATTTTTAACAAAAAATAGGTCGATAAAAAATGTGAAAACAAGAGAGAAAGCGAGTAAGATACGAATAGTTTAAAGGCTGTGAAATCTGCGATAAATAAATAGGAATTTTGATTTATTTGTAATACTATAAAAATATATGGTTGAAAAACTGGAACTTTTCCTCTAAAAACAAATTTTATTTTTCACGGGCTCGGTTTTGCATGTTTGCAAACGGCGCTTTGGAAAAATTGCCTTCTTTGTAAATTTCGTGAATAATAATTTGTTCAATTTCTTTTTTGAACACTATAATATTTTTTAACTGACATTCAAACGATGTTCTAACAGGATTCGATTGTTACACATATTTTAGAAGGAAATTTAAAAGACTGAAAAAACAAAAACAGAAGAAGTAGGTTCTTCAAAAACTTAATTTTGTATTTAAAAATTTTTTAAACAGAAAAATGTGGAGAATACCTGAAGTTTTCAGCAAATTTGTATATGTTGGGGAAATATTTTTTCTGTTCTTTGTTCAAAATTAAAATTTGGTTGAAAATTTATTTTTTAGGGTGCAACTTTGCTGTTTAATTTAAAATTCAAACCTTTTTATTAAAAAAAAAAACTCTACACTTTTCAACTTAAAAAAAATCATTCTTATTGGAGGAAAATCCATCTTTTTGGTGGAAAATTTAATTATTAGAGTTTAAAAATCATCAATCTGGTTTGAAATTCAACTATTCAAGTTTAAGATTCATAGTTTTAGTTAAAAATTTAACTATTTTGTTAAACATTCTTTGTTTTATTGGAGATCAATTTTCCTAACTAAAAATTAAACTATTAAACTATCCTGTTTTATAATTCAACTAGTCGACATGAAGATTCATATTTTTAGTTGGAAATTTCAATATTTTGTTAATTATTCGTATTTTCGGTTGAAAATTAATTTTTTAAAGTGAAAATTAAATTCATCAAATTTTTTGTTGAAAGTTTCTTTTTATGTTAACAATTAATTTTTAGACTGAAAAATAAATGATTCTTAATAGCAAATTAATTTTTTTTTGTTAAAAATTTGTCTTTTTTCTATAGAAAATTAATCTTATTGGTTGAAAACTTAAACAGCATAATTGTTTTTTTCCAACTCGAAATTAACCTATTCAATTTTTAGTTGAAAATTCAAGTAATCTGTTTCCAAATGTATGCATTTTGTTAAAAATTCGTCTTTTCCGGTTGAAAGTTCAAATATCTTATTAGAAATGTTACAACAATGAGCTATGTTCATTCAATCTTTTTAATTGAAAACTCAATGATTAAAGTTTAAATTTATCAATCTGGTTTAAAATTCAACTATCCAAGTTGAAGATTCATAGTCTTATTCACAAATTTAACTATTTTGTTGAATATTCGTTTTTATTGGTTAGGGATTAATTTTATTAACTGAAAATTAAACTATTCAATTTTTTATTAAAAATTCGTTTTTCCTACTAAGAATTAACTTTTGGACTTAAAATTGAACGATTCACTTTTTTGAAAATCAAGGTTATTTTGGTTAAAAATTCGTCTTTTCTTGGTAGAAAACTTATCCTTTTGGTTAAAAATGCAATTATTAGAGTTTAAATTTTATGATTCTGATTTATAATTGAACTGACCAAGATGAAGATTCATATTTTAGTTGAAAATGTCAATATTTTGTTAATGATTCGTTTTTTGGTAGAAAATTAATTTTTTCAACTGAACATTAAATTAATAAAATTTTTATTGAAAGTACCTTTTTTGGTAACAACTATTTTTTTAACTCAAAATTGAATGTTCTCTTCTGACTAAAAACTGAACGATTCAATTTTTCATTGAAAATTCGTTTTTTTTCTCAACAATTAATTTTTGAACTAAAAATTGAAAGATTCAATTTTTATTTGCAAATTAATATTTTTTATTCAAAATTCTTCTTTTATATAAAAAATTAATCTTCTTGGTAGAAAATTTATCTTTTTTGTTGTAATGTTAACTAGATTAGTTAAAGTTTCGTCATATTAGATGGAAAATTATATTTTTAGTTAAAAATTAAAAATTCTGGTTATAAATTCGTTTTTCTTTTTAAATCGAAATTAATCTATTCCATTTTTGGTTGAAAATGGAGAATAATGCATCAATTTATTTTCAATTTTCTTATTTATTTTTGAGAGTACTTTACACTTCTGCGAATATTTATAAAAAAATTGCTTTCTTTTTGTTTTACAACTCGAATGGAAATCGATAAGGAAAACCTACTTTGAGCCTCATAAGTGAGGGGCACTAAACTGTGAGATGGTTTTGGCGATCTCGTTCTCGAAATATATAAGGTTGACAATCCAAAAGACTTCTTTAAAGTAGAAGGTAACTCAAAGGAGTCGACATCTGGGTACAGTTTGGCGACTGACTTGCTAAAAGGAAAAATAATACAAATTTATTAGAGCGCTTTTATGTCCAAATTTTATTACAGGTCAATATTCTTATCAATATTTAAAAAAAATAAAGACTCTGTTTAAGTTATTTAATACAACCAGATTCAAAGTCGATTGAAAGTCCTTTTAACCTAATTTCCTTTTTCTTCTTTTCCCACTCAATTATTAAAATACCCTAAAACATCTATAAAAAGAATTGTTAATCAATGCACCCTTTTCCCCCTGACCCCTTCTTCACCTTTTACCTTTTCCCACATTCTTCATTTTCCCCATTTTTTAAAAGGATTCGATTAATTTTTGGAGTTTAGGAATCCCAGACAGTCCCCACCCGCCCTAATTTTTTCCTAGGTGGGAAGGTGAGGGAAAGTGTTGGGAAAGCTAGGGAAGAGGAAGTAGTGTAAATGTAGGGAGGGGAAGTCAGTAGAAGTGCGTGGAAGTCAGGGAAGGGGAATTAACTTAATTAGGGGAAGTTAAGTAGGGCAAGTTAAGGGAGAAGTAGTGGAAATGAGGTGAGGGCAAGTAGGGAAATAATGGAGGACGGAGTACTGGAAACAGGATGAGGGAAAGTATGCAAAATGAGGGGATTTGAAATAAGAAAATGGGTGATGAAATGTAGGGGGAATGGGAGAAGAAAGTTAGAAGAAATTATGGGAGTGAAAGTAGGGTATCAGTAGGGAGGGGAACTGAGTATAAGTGAGGGGAGGGTAATTAAAAGAAATGAAGGAAAGTGAAATAGAACAGGTGAGGGGGAAATAAGTGACAATTAGGAGAGCGATAGTAAAGATATAAGGGATTTAAGTGCAGTGGAAAAAGGATAAAAGAAATTATGCGAAAAAAGGGAAGTTAAAATAGGAAAAATGGTGAAGGAAATGTAAGAAAAACGGAGGACGCATTTAGGGGAAATGAACGAAGTAACGCAGAAGAAATTATCGAAGAAAAATGAGGCGAGATGAAGTAGGGGCAGGGAAGGAGGGGATCGTAGAGGAAGTAATCGGAGTGAATCTAAATAAAGTCAGGGGGAAAAAGTATAGGAAATATGGGGAAAATAGAGGTAAAAAGTAGGGGAAGTGGAGATAAATTAGAGGTGGGCAAAAAAGCGAATTTTAGGGCTTAGAAGTAGGAAAAATAGGGGAAATAAGGAAAGGGAAAGTTAGGGAAATTAAGGATTCGTGAAGTAAGAGAAAGTAAGGAGAGTGGAATTGGAGATAGTGGTAGGGTGAAGTAGGGGAAGTAAGGGGTTATGAATGTGGGGAAGAATGGTGAGGGGTAGTAGGGGAAACAGGGTGAAAAGCGTAGGTCAAATGCGGGTGCTAAATTAGGAAGAATGGAAGAAACGAATTTAGGAAAAATGTGAGTCCTTTTAATGAAGAACTTTATGATAATTTCCTCTGCACAAACACTTATTTAATAAATTGTCTTCTTTAAACAAATTTATTAAGGAGTTAATTATTTGGGCATTTGCTGGCCAAATGTCATCAAATTTAAAACACAATTAAGAATTTCACGGAAATTATAAGGCACTTAATTATAAAAAATTTACATAAAAAACGAATTTTTCTGTGAAGAAGTGTCTCAATAATTAATTTTTTCAGATTAAATTTGTTTATAATATTAATAAGAATGATCTTCAAACAAATTTGCTAAATTGTAATATTGATTTTATCCAAATTTCTTGCAATATAACTTAAAAAACCTGAAATTAATAAAAATGATAAAAACCTATTTTAAACAAATAATTTATAGATAAAAATCTTTTTGGCTTTTTGTTTCATGATGAAATATCTTTGTCTGATGTAACTCTATAAAACTTAGGCTATTACAAAAATCCTTTTATCATAGACGAGAGCCGGTAACGTCAAACAGAAGAAATCGTAATTTTTTGGTTAGATTTGTTTATTTGTAAAAAAATTGAAAAACTAATTAAAAAATCAGTCTTAACGAATTTCTTTATAATCTTTTTAGCTTTTTTTAAAAATTTTTTGTATTAGGCTGTACAACATGAATGAACTAAGAGTTTTTTTATACATTGTTGATAATTTCGGCTGATTTTTATAAATAATTGTAAAAATAATAAAGATTTCCGGCCGGAAAACTATAAGAGAACGGCCTCAGAGTAATTTGTTTATTAAATTTGTTTAAAAATGATGAATTGTTGTCTAGCAGCAAAATATCACAGTAAAGACTCAATGGTTATCCACATTTAATTGATTGTGTTAAAGAAACTTAATTTATCTACTATAGCATGGCTAAATTATGCATTTGCTTATTAGATTTTTCAACAACAATTACTAATCGCTTAGTATTATTAATAAATAACTATATATAAAAGTATTTTAATTATATCTGAAGTTAATTAAAAAATGAATTCATTTTACTGAAAAATTACAATATTATAAATTCGTTAATTTATTTTGTTTAAACAAATAACACTAATTGTCTAAAATCAAAGAATCGCTCAAAAAAGCTATAAACAAGATATTTATTGTCCTTTCTGATAAAAAAACGAAACAAATCTATTTGAAAATGACGACTTTATGCATTTGTTTATAAAATTTGTTTAAATAATTAACAAATGTTTTCTATTTTGTTATAAGTTACATCGAATTTTTTTCTTAATATTCCCACTTGAAACACACACATCTGAAATAGCTATATATCATTTTTACTAAAAATCTAAGTTTTCTTGGTTAATTTGTTTATGAAAATTGTAATTTTTTTTTAATTTCTGATACTGCTGGGCATTATTTAAGACAAGATTCCCTACTAATTCTGTGTACTTTCGCATAAAATGGATGAATTCCCACAAAATTGTACCTTCGAAATAGTTTTAAAATAAATAATATATAATTTATAATTTGGACTAAAAGTTCATTTGTGCACTTTTTATGTTAACTTAATTTGAAAAATTATCGTGCTTCGTTATTGAATTCCGACACGAGAAATTTCAACGTGTTATGAATTAAATAAATTGTTATGTCTGAATAGGATTCTGAATATAAAGCAGACCATTTTTTGCCCTCTACAATGCAAAAATGCCGTTAAATGTATAGGTTGGGACACGTTTACGGATTAGGTAAGAATTCACTGTGGTGTTTTAAAATGATTTTTTACAGTTTTTTTGCATGTCTTAAGAGGTTTCTCGCCCTAAACAACAAAAATTTTACTGGAACATCGAAAGAAATTTAGAAAATCGGCTTTAGAATCTTTTTGCATCGTAATTATAAACATGTTATTTACTACAAGTAAGCTATTTGATAGACCTTAGAGACGGTGAAATAAAAGCCAAAAAATATTGTCCTGCAAAAAAGCTATTGCTATCTATGAATACAATATTTAAAATAAAATATTAAATATTTATATAAAAAAAAATATTTAAAAATTCTTATACGAAATCTAAAAAAAATGGTACAAGTGCCATTCTTATGTTTACATTAGGGTTTACAGGAAATGTAGTATGTAAAAGTTTTAGAGTGAAATTATTTGTATTACTATCAAAATTGGAAATACTCAAGTAGAAATACTCGAGTGGAAAACGTAAATGATAGTTGGATCTCAATACTCATATGGAGGTGGCCGTTGTAAATTTGAAAAGTTTTTGAAATCCGACTCGTTCTCAAAACACGTATCTTTCAGTATTTATTCTGGCACATTTCCAATCGTGAAAACTTTTGCGTTACGCGACAAATGCACACCTAGAAATACATATATAGTTTTACTTAAATCTAACGAAGAGAGAAAAATTTCAGAAATAGTACTTCCATAATTAGGAATTTTTAACTCTTTCTGTGAGATTACTCAAAATTCTCCAAAACTAAAATTCACAGAGAATTACCGATTTATAAAACATCCGGACAAGAGAATTCCCGAATTTAAATAATTCAGAAATGTTTTTTAATAATTTTTTGAAATATAATAGCAGTATGACAGTTGTAAACAAAAATATATTTTAAAATACGTGCACTTCAACCGAATAACAAATTTCGCACAAATTTTTCTCCAAACCTAATTTATGTCAGGGATTTTCTAATTTGATATTATTATTATTATAAACTGTCGGGAATTTTATTATTGGAAAACGTTCCAATTCGGGATTTTTATTTGTCGGCAATATTATAATTTTAGGAATTTTCTTATTTGAGAATTTGCCAATTCCGGAATTTCAAGTGTTGAAAATTTTATTATTTGGGATTTTTTTAGAAGTCCCAAAAATCAGGAAAAAATTTTTTTCGTTCGAAATAAATTTATTTCTAAATATATTTCTGCATAAAATTTTTAATTCAAACACAAATTGAAAAAACTTTAAACATTAAAAAGGTTCCGTCATACTAATGTTCGATTATTGTGTTTTTTATAAATAAATAATAATAAAAAACTTTCGGGGGTTTTATTATTCGGTAATTTTTTAATTCACGACATTCATATTTCGGCCAGTGTATAATTTCGGGAATTACCTAATTCGAGAATTTTACAGAGTCGGAAATTTTATTTTGCGGACATTTTCAGTCGCCCCATTACTGGCATAAAGTTTCTAAATTATAAAATATCAGATCTGGAAACTTTCCGAATTTAAATAATAAAAAAATGGTTTTTAATCAATAGTTTGATTATTGTATTATTAATAAATTAATGATATTGACAAAAGAAGAAGTCTTCTATTTTTTAAATTCGGTGATTTTATAATTTGAGAATCTTAAAATTCAGTTATATTATAAACTATGAAGAATGCCATTATTCAGGAATTTTCCAATTCTAGATTTGTATATTTGGAAATTTTATATTTTCAAAAATGGTAGTATTTAGGAATTATTAAACTACGGAATTTTACAGTGCGGGGAATTTCATTTTTTGGAATTTCTTAGTTGTCCCATATTCTCGACAATCTAAAATTTCCGAAAAAGAAATTATTCAAAATGGAAAAATCCATAAAATATTAAATTGGCGAAATATAAAAATCACAATTTAAAAAGTTCCCCAACTGTTTATAATATTTCTGGATTTGAAAATTGCCGACAGTTTACAAGTTGTTCAAATGACTGCATTTAAGCAATTGTTTTTTAATTATTATTATTTATTAAGAATACAATAATCAAATATTTGGATCAAAATTTTTTTTTCAGATTTGAAAATTCGTTCGTCTCGGCAATTTTTCAGTGTCAGATATTTAATAATTCGGTAATTTTATTTTGGGAATTTCCTTTCATCCAAAATATTTAAATAAATATCCTGAAGCTAAATATTATTTACATGTGCAAAAAAAATAATAAAAAAAATATTTTTCAATGCAAAAAAACAATAGAAGAACAAAATTTTTATCAGAAGAGTAATAATTAAAAAAATACGTTGATTATTAATTTAAAAAATTCTTTGATCAAAATATTTAATTATTGTATTTGAATTAAATGAAAAATATTGATAAAAGAAGTTTTTTAATTGTTAAAATTAGCGAAATTTTTAATTTCGAAAATTCCAGTATCTGATACTATATTATTTGGCACTTTTCTGTCCTGAATTTCTTATTTGCAAATTTTTTAATTTCGCCAATTTTGTAATTTCAAAAAGTTTCCATTAAGAATATTCTCTTTTACGGGAATTTTACAATGTCTTAAATGATATTTTTCTGGGTTTTCAGTCACCCCTTTATTTTGTCTAATCTCTGAAGACTTCAGCTGATTTCTGTGGTACTTTATAAATATTTTGACGATAAATATCTCCAATCACTTAAAGTTTCACCAATTTCATATCACATATGACATTTAGCAATTTAAAAGCAATTCGATTTCAAACAAAATGTAGGAAATTTAAATTAGACCAAAATCCAAATTAAAAATCCGATTTAACGTCCAATAATACAATTGATGCAAAACCCTGTTGAGTAAGACAAGAATTCAACGAACAAATTTGGACCACAACCAATAAACAAAAACCAAAGATCCTATTCTAATCTGAAAAAAAAAACAAATACAATTTTTGGACAAAAATAAAAAAGAGGAAAGAAAAATGAGAATGCAGCCAACCACATCCCCTTCCTTCTCTTTTTCCTTCTTTCCTCTTTTTTTCTTTTTATTATCATCAAATTACAATAAAATGAAAATAAAAAACATAAATCAATCAATAAAATTGCATTACCAACGTTTCGGCACTCGTACAATACCCTTATCAAGGCAAGAAAAATTTAAGTGGTAGAAATTGACAGCACCCACGAACAGGTGCTATCTCTCTGATACCTGAGAATCGAATGAGGTTCAGTAGGCCAATCTGTTGTAAACACAATATAAATATCTGTCACAATTACATCAGAAATAGAGAAAGTAAAAGAAAAACAGAATTCATGAAACAGCCACGTTAAATGTAATTCATCATATAAGCATAACTTTTGTTCAGCCCATCCAAATCGGTTTTTAAATTAATAGATAACTTTTTTTGTTTTTTAATAGAAAGAATTTCCATGAATTCCCTCTTTCTCTCATTACTTTCACTATGCAAAATTTAAACATTATCCCAGTCAAACTCATGGTCAATATCAACAAATTCCTTTGTCTGTCTGGCAACAACACTCTTATAACATCATCCTAAACGAACATTACGTTTGTGCTCCTCTATCCTAGTATTAAGAAGTCTGCCAGTCTGTCCCACGTAATTCATCTTACAGATCCTGCAAGTGATTTTATGGACAACCCCACCCTTTTCAAAATTATCTAAAGGATCTTTGCAAAAATTTATCACCAAATCCATTTTAAATGGGATGCGGTAAATAGTATGAATTTTAAAATTTTTTAACAGAAGTTCAATAGTTTTAGAAATTTGACCAAAAAATGGAAGAACAAAAGTATTAAACAAACCATGTTCCTTTAACTCTTTCTGATTATCTACAAGAAAATTATTAATCTCTTGGTTTTTGATTTGTTGAATTTTAATTGCAATATGTTTTTCAATTAACTTTTTTCGATCCTTTCAGAAAAAGGATATTCCTAATGATATTCAAATTTCTTGTGTAAAATCAATAATGGGACAAACCTAGAGCTCTGTCAACTAGGTTTTTAAATACTGCAATTTTGTTTTGAAAGGGATGAGCAGAAAGGAAATTTAAAATTCGACCTGAATATGTACTTTTTCTGTACCAATTGGTAATAATATTATCATCCCAACACTTAATTACTTCTATGTCCAAAAAACTCATTTTATAATCCTGTTCAATGACGATCTGTACCTTTTCTAGAGCAACACATAATAAGGTATCGCCGACAAACCGAAAATAAAATTCCAAAACAAAATCTAATTTTCCAAAAACAAAAACCTCCAATTATTCCATCACTAGTTCTGACAAAATCGGAAAAATGACTGAACCTATGGGAGTACCAGACTTCTGTCTATAGAAAGATCCGTTAAATTTAAAATAAGTTGACTTATACTTAAAATAAGTTGAAATAACTATGCTTAAGGGATAGTCATCTTTTTGAATCTTTCTCAAACCATAACATCTTGCAAGAACTGTGTCTTCAGTGTTAATATCAGTCCATCTTATATCCTTTCCCAGAAGTCCTTTCTTTCTCCAATTGCCAAGCATCTTAAAAGTGTTTCTTTTCAATTTTTTTAGCGGATTTTTATGTAATAATTCGAAATTATTATTATCAGAAAGCAAATTCTCCATAACCCTTATATAATTCTATTTTTTCATGCAAACAGTAATACTGCCTTTATCAGGATTCACGCAAACCATATCGGGGTTGTTTCTAAGAAACTCTTTCGTCATCATGAAACCTTTATAAATTCTACGATCAATATAACTGATATGCAAACTATTTTTCTCAACAAAGCTCTTTAACAATTGTAAAACCTTATTTCGGAAATACTGCTGATCCAAAATAGGAATTTTGTGTATATTTGATTCAACATCTTTTACTATTTCCATCATTTGTTTTGCCCTAGTTTTTATCACACGTTTACTAAAACCTTGACCTAATCTGAGAATATTTGTAACTGAATCACGAATTTTAATACCTGTCAAATTAACAAACCAAGGATCTTTACCTCCTTCTTCAAAAATTCTATGTAAATTTAAATTTCGCTCTTGAACACTATTTTGCTGATGAATTAAATTTGAAAGTTTGTTATCATGTTTTACATCGCTCCTTAAAAATCTTTTATTGAGCAGAATCTGATGCTTCAAAAGATTTATAATTTCATCTTGTTGTAAACAAACTTCTAATTCACTTCTTATCCTTGAAATTCTTGACTTTAAAAAATTAATATGACTTGAAACATCTTTGATATATAAATTTAGTAGTGAAAATTTAAAACTGTTTAAAGTGTGTTCAAATGTTCTATTACAAAAAGTACTGTGAAAAGAAGAATATCGAAATTATGTTATGTTTAACTCTTATCTGATTAAAAAACATAATATTATAGAAATGACCTCCAGTCCAAGTCAGCTAAATCAAAATTTAAGAAATTTAAATTAGACCAAAATCCAAATTAAAAATCCCATTTAACGTCCAATAATCAAATTGATGCAAAATCCTGTTAAATAAAACAAGAATACAAAGACCAAATTTGGACCACAACGAATAAATAAAAACCAAAAATCCTACTGTAATCTGAAAAAAAAAACAAAAAACAAATAAAATTTTCGGACAAAAATAAAAAAGACGAAAGTTATGGAAATGCTTTATATTAAAAAACAAGAAAGTTATCTATAATTTAAAAACCGATTTGGATGGGCTGAATAAAAGTTATGCTAATATGATTAATAATATTTAACGTGGCTGTTTCATGAATTCTGTTTTTCTTTTACTTTCTCTATTTCTGATGTAATTGTGACAGATATTTATATTTTGTTTACAACAGATTGGCCTACTGAACCTCATTCGATTCTCAGGTATCAAGGAGAGAGCACCTTTTCGTGGGTGCTGTCAATTTTATTTATTTATGTTTTTTTATTTTCATTTTATTGTAATATGATGATAATAAAAATAAAAAAGACGAAAGAAGGAAAAAGAGAAGGAAGGGCATGTGGTTTGCTGCCTTCTCATTTTTCTTTCCTCTTTTTTATTTTTACCCGAAAATTTTATTTGTTTTTTGGTTTTTTTTTCAGATTAAAATAAGATTTTTGGTTTTTGTTTATTGCTTGTGGTCCAAATTTGGTCGTTGGATTCTTATTTTATTTAACAGGATTTTGCATCGATTTTAACCATTTTCAAATTTTTTTATGTTAAGGTAATTGTTAACTTTTTCAATTATGTAATCATTATCTTTTAGCGTAATTCTGATATTTTTTACTTTTGAAATGTTTTATTTCAGGTATTTATTTTTAGGCGTTTGTTTTTAATATAAAGAATTTTAAAATTAAGCTTTGATGACTTAAACAAGTAAAAGTTAAGAATATTTGAATTTGAAAATTTGTTATGAAAAACATTTCCAGTGGCTGAACTGAAAATATAAGATAATTAATGATTTTTAAAAGTTAACTGTTTTTGAATTTCTAGAAGGGAGGAAATTTTCAACTGAAAACGAAAAATTCTTATCTGAATAGTTTAATTTTAAATGAAAAAAGATGTATACGAAATAAAAATTACAATAGCTAGTAGTTCATCCAAAAGATTTAAATTTCAATTAAAAAACAGTTGAAGTCAACCAGAAGTGAAATAGATCAATTTTCAGTAAAAAAATGAAGTTAATTAAACTTAATTTTAATTTAGGTCCTAAGTTGAAATTTAATTTTCAACTTATAAATTTTATTTTTAACCAATATTTTCTTGTTATTACTATTTTCCGCGAGTTGGAAGGAAGTTTTAGTGTTAATTTTTTCTGAATTGGAAGAAGAAAATTTTGCATTTTTGAAATTTGTATCTAGTAGGCAGGGAAGAAAATTTTGTTTTCTAGTATAATCTAACCTGGAAAATTTTTTTGCTCTCAACATTTTTATTGATTTGGAAGGTAGTTAATTTCTGTTATTCATTACTTACTTACCAGGTGTATACATATGAAACCGGTATTTTTTCAAGAAAAAAACACATTTATTTCAAGAGAATGATAACAAATATTTTATTCAAAGTATGCGCC
>NC_046660.1:44298426-44318575 GCF_010883055.1 Belonocnema kinseyi
TGTTTGGTATTGGATATTGTTGACAGATGACAATACGCCAATTAGCACAAATGGTAAGTTCCGACAGTGCCTACAAGTGTGCCTACTGGCCGCTAGGTGGCAATACCGGTTTCATATGTATACACCTGGTAGAGTTTTTCTGCATTGAAGGAGGTTAGTTTTTCTTTTTAACAATATAAAGAATAATCCTTCTCTAATTCAGAAAATAATATAAGAAAAAAAATGTTGAAAAGAAAAAACTTGTATCTTCCAACTGAGAAAAAAATCAGAAAAACTTTATTTCTTTCAAATCAATAAAAATCTTTGAAATAAAAAAGAAACGCCTATTACAGAAAAAAACTTCTGAATTCTTCTTCGTCCCTCTTCTAATTCAGAAAAAAATTGCAAACCAAAATTTGGTCCCTTGCGTCTCGATGAAAATATTAAATAAAAATCATAATTTCCTTTCCTTTCAAAACTCGATAAAAATGTTAAAAATAGAACATTTTCCCCTTTTTATCTAAAAAAACATCTTCTCTTATATTCATTAAAAATTTCAAAAAGAGAAAAATGGCCTCTTCCAGTTTAGAAGAAACTTAAAACATGTAACTTTTACACATAAAAAATTTCTCTCTCTTAATTCAGAAAAAAAGAAAAAAACATTTTCCTCTCTTCTACAACTCAAGAAAAATGTCAAAGTTTTCTAATTCAGAAGAAAAAATCTTCCTTTATTTACAATAGAAAATTTAGAAAGAAAAAAGGCATCTTTCTGTTTAAAAAAATTGCAAACCAAAATTTCCTTTCTTCCAACTAGATTAAATTTTTAAAACAAACAAATTTCCCACTTAAACGCAAAAAAAATAAAAATCAATTCAGAAATTTAGAAAAGTTCAGAAAAAGGTTTGAAAATAAAAAGCCAACGTCTTAAAATCCATAAAAATGATTTTAAAAAGCCTTTTTCAATTCAAATAAAACATAAATAACCAAAATTAGTTCCTTCTGACTCTCTAAAAAGTCTTAAAAATAAATAATTCACTATTTTATTTTAGAAACAAATGAAAACCAAAATTTCCTACCTTGCAAAACTCGATAAAATGTTAAAAATAGAACATTTTCCTCTCAAAAATCAGAAAAAAAAATCCCTTATAATCATTCAAAATTTCAAAAAGAGAAAAAAAAGTTTAGGAAAAAATAAAAATATTTAAAAGTTTCTCTCTTTCGATTCAGAAAAAAAGGAAATCACTATTTCCTCCCTTCGACAACTCAAGAAAAATATTAAAGTTTTTCAATCAAAAAACGTAAATCAACACTTATTTTCAATAAAAAATTTAAAAAGAAATAATGACCTCCTTCAGTTTGGAAAAACTTAAAAACAAACATTGTTTCCCTTCAAACTCAATCAAAATGTTAAAAATAAAAAATATCCTTTTTACACTTCATAAAATATTGAAAACTCAGAACAAATGTCAAAAATAAAAAATTTCACTTTTCCAATTCAGAAACAAGAATCTTTTCTTATATTCAATACAAAAATGAAAACAAAAACTATGGCCTCTTTTTGTTTTAGAAAAATTGGAAAACTAATATTTTCTCATTAGAAACTCAATAAAAATAAAAAAATTAGTAAAAAATTCCTTTCTTCTACTTTATGGAATGCCGAAAAGAAAAATTAATTTATTTCGAACTCGATGAAAATTAAAAAAATTAAATACATTTTAGTTTGATTGATTTTGTAGTACAGTATTTTTCTATCTAAACTGAAATTTTTTCCCGCGGTTTCTAATAAATAGTATAAGAAACGTCACATTTTCTCGGAATTCATATAAAGGGATGAAAAGTTTCCATATAAAGAGTCTGAAGAGTAACAATTGAAAATTCGATATTAAAATTTTAAATCTATCTTTTTCAGGTCTGGAGATGAATTCGTTTGATGCAGAAAAGAGGGTTGACATGTGGTGAGTAATGCACTTCCTCATTTGCTATTATAAAGTCGCATAATTTCTACATGGGGCTTCTTACGAATAATATTTGTCGCATACAATTTTGTTCCTTTATTGAGCTTACGATTTTATTTCTATTTTTTTAGCATTATTATGTGCGCGCTACAATTCGCGGGAATCATTGCATTGTGAATGAATAAGATAAAAACATTAACAAATATTACTGTGGTTGCAAGTTTAAATTTTAGTTTAATGACTTAAAAAACGGAGTAACAACGTATTTAAAATTTTCACTTTGGTGAACAGTTTGAAAAATTAAACAGCTAATTTATAAACATTTAGTTACTAATGCTTTTAAAATTTTATTAATTATTTTTCCATTTTTCATTTTTGAAAGATTTAAAAGACGTGAAAGATGTGTGTTTAAAATTCAACAATGAAATTTTGCATATAATTTCTCTGTTATATTTTGTATCAACTAATAATTATAATAAATGAATAATTAATTTTATACTAAAAAATATTATTTTTCAACGGAAATATTCTTAAAACCAGTTGAATTGTTGAAAAAAAAGAAAAAATCTCAATAAAAAATGAACTAGTTAAATGTTTAATTAAAAAAATTAATTTTCAACGTAAAGAATAAAAAAAATTTTCACCAGATAACATGAATTTAAAAAAATATATGTAGTAGAATTTTATACTTGAAAAGACCAAACTTTCAACCAAACATGAAACAGTTAAATTTTGAATTTAAAGCATTAATTTTCAACCAAAAGGAATAAATAAATAATATATTTAATATTATAATAAATATTTAAACAAGAAACTTGTCCAACAAAAATGTAACAGTTAAATTTTTTAGCTGAAAAAATTAATTTTCAATGAAAAAATAAGATTTTTCAACCCGAGAGATGCATTTTCCACTCAAATGATAATATAGTAGATAGTAGAAAGAGCCTTGGAAATTTGGAATTTTTTTTATATGTGTTCAGCTACTAATAATTTTTCGTAATTTTTCAACTTTTAATTCTTACGTTTTGAAAGATTTTATTTTTTAACTTTAGACTATAAATTTATATTGTACCATTTTTTCACAATTTAAATAAAAAATTGTTACTGGAAAAGACAAATTTTCAACTAAATTTACAATGAAATAGTTGAAATTTTAATTAAAAAGTGGAATACTTGAATTTTGAATTAAAAAATTGAAACGAATTTTTAACAAAATAGTTCGTTTATTGTTCCATCTTCAACTGAAGAGATACATTTTTGACGTAGTTTGATTTTCAAATATGAAAGATGAATTTTCTACCAAACAGATTAATTTTCTAAAAACAAAATATTTATTCTCACTAAAATAGGTAATTTTTTATTTAAATAAGATTAATTTTTAAACAAAGACATAAATTTTCCACTAAATTCATGATGCTTCAACATAAACAAAAATTAATTTTTGACAAAATATTTTAAATTTTAACTATGTTTGAGTTTTCAACTAAGAAATATAAATTTTCAACTAGAATTATTAATCTGTTGTACAAAAATAAATTTTGAACGCGTTAGTTCAACTTTTAACAAAAGATATGAATTTCCAATAAAAAAAATATCATACTTAATGTTTTAACGAAAAAATTTAAATATTAAATCTAAAACAGTCAGAAACCAACTAAAAGTGACGGCTTATCAATCAAATAGTTACATATTCAACCAAAAAAGAGAAATTTATAGCAGAATTACTAAAGGCAAATTTTGTGTTAAAAAATTAATTTTTTACGGAAAAAACGTAATTTTCATCAAAATAATAAAGTTTTCATTCGAACAAATTAATTTGCAACTAAAATGATGAATTTTTAACTGACAAAGTTACAGCTGTACATGTTGAACCCAAAATGAAATAGTTAAATTTTCAGTTAAAAAAAATACATTTTCAACGAAAAAAGAATGAAAGTAAATAGTTTATAAAACTAAAAATAAATAAATAAACGATTTCATATTGTTAAAAAAAGACACCAACATAATATCAGTCTAAGGAATGCCGTTTTTAAATTATGCAAGACTGAACCATTCTACTGAAAACTATATACATGTCAATTTAAGATAAACGCGATTAAAGTAAGAACTTTATGGAGGTTTAAGAGATAGTGCTTCGCGATTTCACGAGGAAATAATGTTGAAATACTGGAACATTTATTTTAGAACTTGAAACAACAGAACTAAAGTACATTGCCTAATAACGTTAAGGGATGACAAAATTTTGCGGTAAATGAAAAATCTCGAATGTTAAAAAACACAAATATAATTATTAAAGCGAAAAATTTGCGAAAAATGATATTTACCGAAAACAATTAAAGTATCGCAAATGTTTGTTACTGAAATGTTAAATATGAAATAACTTAGAAATTTAGAATTCCCAAAATACTAAAACAATTGAAACCCAAATTTTTTTTAAATATGTAATATGATTTCAAATGTAATATGATGTCATATGTATTATGATGCCATATGTAATATGATGTCATATACAATATGTAATATGATATAATATGTAATACGATGTTGCATGTGACATGTACTTTTAATATGATGTAATATGACACATTTAACCTCACAACTTTCCACTTTAGAGGGTTTCTATATTTTTCAAGATCAATACCTCATAAAAAACGAAAGAATCTAAGATTTACAGAATATCTAAATCAGCTATTGCTAGAATCACCATATAAATTTGACATAGGTTCAAGAATTTTTCAATCAATATAACTATTTCATTAAATTGTTAACACTTTCGCCAATCGTGAATAGCGACTGAAAAACCTTTTTTGTTTCAAAATTCCACTATATAGTTTACGGTGGAACTATTTTGTTGGAAATTGATTTTTTTTTTTGGTTGATGATTTATCATTTTGGTTCAAAGAACTTTTTTCAAACTTTAGATATAGATTTCTATATTCTGTTAAAACTTCATCTTTTCTTGTAGAATATTAATCTATTTGGTGAATATTTCACATTTGTAGTTAGAAACTCAACTATTAGGTTGCAACTTCCATTCAAAACTAAAATATCAATTTGAAAAGTTATGTATTTTGTTAAAAATTATTCTTTTTTTGTAATAAATTAATATTTTGGATGAAGAATAATTTCTTTCGTAGAAAATTAGTTTTTTATTGTATATTAATTTTCATAACTAAAAATTTATTGAAATTTTTTGTTTAACTTTTTTTATGTAACTTCAATCTTTTATGTAAAAACTAATTTCTTTGGTTAAAAATTTAAGTATTTTTTTGAAAAATTATTTTATTTGAATAAAAACTCACTTTTCTAAATGAAAATTATGAATTCTATTTATTGTCGAAAATTTATATGATTTAGTTAAAAATTCATCTATTTTGTTGAAAAATTGTCTTTTTTGTTAGAAAATGTACCTGTTTTGTTTAAAATTCAACTGCTGGGTTGCAAATATAATTAAAAATTAAAATAATAAAAAATTATTGTTTTTTTTTTGGTACATAATTAATCATTTTTGTTAAAAATTCATTTCTTTGGTTAAAAATTATTTTTTTTAGTAAAATTAGTTTTTTCCACTAAAAATTTATCTTTTATAGTTAAAATGAAAAAAAATATATTGAAGATGTACCCTTTTTGGTTAAAAGTTGTTTTTTTTATTAAAAATGTAACAAATTTGGTAAAAAAAAGAGTTGTTTTTTTCTTGTGGAAAATGATTTTTTGTACTGAAATTGTAGCTATTCTATCTGTGTAAATTACTTAGCACTCAAAGTTCAAACTCTTAAAATTAATATATTTAAAGCTTCAGTTTAAAATGTTTAAAATTCAAGAGAATTCCATTATGAGTGCTTTAATTTTCAGTTCAATTTTAATTACTTTGAATATAATAAAAATTAACCTAAAGAGCCAAAACCCAAAAAGATGCATTTTTTACAAGTAAAAGTACAATTAAGTTTTTTAAATTTTATTAATTTTCGTCTCGCTTTAAGTGAAAAGTGGCCAAGAAGTGGAAAATTTCAGAAAAACTTGCAAATATGTAGCATTACACTAGGAGAAGAGGGTTAAAAACAAAACAAAATTAGTTTAAACAATTATTTCGGTTAAACTTTAATAATCCTTACTTCGCTCTAATACAAAAATGATTGAAAAGTGATTAAAAACCACATATTTCTTGCATTATTCAAAGAAAATAGTATTAAAAATAATAATAGATTTTTTTAAATTACGTTTGTTAAAACGAATTCATTATTCCCTCACCTAATGTGAATACTAAACGAAAAGTGGAGAATTTCAAGAAAAACAACCTTTTATCCTTATATAAGATAATTGTCAACTATAAGAATTTGTTCAAACAATTATGCTTGTTTAGATGAATAAATTATTTTCTCACTTTAATTGAAAAGTTGACAAGAAAAGGAAATTTCAGGAAAAGCACAAGTTTTTAGCCTTTATTAAAGAGAATATTATCAAAAATAATAATAGATTGTTTAAAAAAAACTTCCTTAAATTGAATTATTATCTCACTGCATTCAAAAAGTATACAAAAAGTTAAATATTGCAGCGAAATCCGCAACCTTCTACGATTATTCGAATAGAATATAATTAAAAGTAATAAGTTTTTTAAACAACTATGTTTGCTAAATTTGAATAATTTTGGTATCGCTTTAAATTAAAATGTTTGAAGAAGCGGAAGATTTCGTAAAAACTTGCAAATATCTAGCCTTGCTATAGGAGAAGACAGATATAAACAATAATAATTAGTTTAAATAATCATTTTGGTTAAAATTTATTAATCTTCACTATGCTATAACTCGAAAATGGTCAAAAAATGAACTATTTTAGGAAAAATCGCATCTTTTTAATGTCACTATAGAAGAAGATAATTGTAAACTATAATAATTTGTTTGAAAAATTATACCTGTTTATTTTAATGAATTATTTCCGCACTCTCATTGAAAAATTGACAAGAAGTGGAAAATTCAGAAAAATGTAGCTATCCAATATTATTCTAAGAGTATGATATTATAAATAATAAGAAATTGTTTAAACAATTGTGTTTTCTAAATTGTCTTAATTTTACTTTCAAATTAAATGAAAGGTGGTCAAGAAGTGGAAAATTGCAGAA
The DNA here is from genome assembly GCF_010883055.1 of Belonocnema kinseyi. Classification (NCBI taxonomy): domain Eukaryota; kingdom Metazoa; phylum Arthropoda; class Insecta; order Hymenoptera; family Cynipidae; genus Belonocnema; species Belonocnema kinseyi. Next base: position 44,305,477 of record NC_046660.1, read on the forward strand.
AAACTTGCAAATATCTAGCGTTGCTGCAGGAGAGTTTTAAGCAATAATAAATAGTTTAAGTAATTATGTCGGCTAAACTTAATTAAACCTTACTTCGTTCTTATTGAAAAATGGTAAAAAATTAAATATCCCAGAAAAAACCGCAATCTTCTATTTTTATTTAAGGAGAATAATATTAGGAATAATAAATTGTTCAAACGTTTAATTTCCTTTAGTTAAATTAATTATTACCTCACTGCATTCAAAAAGTAGACAAAAACTGTTTTTTTTATTAAACTGCAACTTTCCAGCATTATTTTAACAGGAAATTATTAAAAACAGGAATAAATTGTTTGAACAATTTATGTAAACATCTAATTATCAGTAGAAAGAAGTATTTTATGCATGAAAAACAGTCTGTGATTAAAAATCTGGAAATAAATCATTATTATCGCCAAATACTCGGGAACCTCAATTGTTCAATTATGGGTTTTTTTTAATTTTATAAAAAACTTATGGGGGACGCTGATTTTAAAAAAGTAATTATTCATTTGTATTCTACAGGTAATTGTGAGTAGAAATCTTAGGTCTTAATTCGATACAGTACACTTTTTTCTCAAACAAAATTTCCAATTATTTCTCATTCTATTTTCATTGTCAATGATTATAAAGATCTGTTAAACTCTATGGTACGGTATAAATAATAATAATTTTAAAAGAAATTGAATGAATTTTTGGACTACCCTAGCATGCAATCGAATTAAATTTGTGCTTGATTTGTTTAGAATATTTCACCTGCGCTATAAACAGATTTACTCGAAGTGGTATGGGTAAGAAAATTGTATCGCGCATGCGTTGCGAGATAACACGTTTTCAGAGAAGTTGGCGCGCACTGGTTCCCGGTGTTAAAAACAGTGTATCGCCACTATCCGCGCGCTTCGGATCAACTCTTGGACAATGTACTCGTATGGTCTTCTTGTTCACCCATACGCAACCGCAAGCATGACTGACAGTTATCACGTGTATCAAATTCACTTGCGCGAACAATTTCTATCCACTTTCGCGATACTGAATTTACATCCACTCACCGGTTTTTAAAAAATGATCGGATTTTAAAAAACATTAAAATGAAAAACCCACATCAGCGAAAAAAGCCCATGCAGTAGGAAATCATTTGAGAGAAATAATTTTCTCAGCAAAATATTTATTTTGTTTGTCATCACAGTTATTGAAAAAAAATATTCGCATGACTATCGTATTGAAATCGCGGCGATTTTTAGCTTCGGAACATGATTATGACGTCAATAAATTGAAAGAAAAAAAAGAAAGAAAAAGAGAGTAGAAGGCACTGAGAATCGTTACTCGATCCCCTAAAAGGTGATCGAAGAGTTCCGACGGGTCTGAGATGTGAAAGTGGACATTAAAGCTTCGGAACTTCATCTTTGCATTTCTTTTTTCAGATAAACAGGAAATAGGCGTGAATCCAATCGGATTTGCAATCTGATTTTTATGTGTGATGTGCGACAGCATTCTTTTCAGGTCTATGCTAATTTTCAAAAAGAAACAATGACAATACCAAATACTCCTCATATTTGAAAAATTAACTTTAAAAATTAAATAAGGAAGAACTTAAGTTACGATTCTTACTGTTTCTTTTTCATCTCTTTCTTTCTTTTTGCCTCATCTTGAAAAAGTTATCAATAAAAATAAGTAGCAAAGAGGACAGACTCTTAATTTTGTTTATTGTTGATTTTTTATCTAAATAATAATGGCATAAATGCCATAAGGGGTTAAGTGGCGTTGATAAAAAGTGACAAGGTGCGCCCAGCTTAAAGTGATCCGCGTACGGAATTGCAATCGCGAATAAGAGGTAACGTCTTTCATGAATCGAGAAATCGATTCTCAGTACAATGACATCTCGATTTTTTCCTATAATTAACCAAATATTTAAAATTCCTCAGAAATATCACTTCTTGTTGATTAAAATTCAACTTATCTTGTTCGACAACTTTCCCTTCAGTTCCCTTCAGTGTTCTTCAAACTTTTCTTTTATTATTATCAGCTTCAATTTTTGGATGACTTTTTATAATTTTGACTCAAAATGATCAATTTCACCATTACGCAAACGGAATAATAAGCATTGAGTTACGGAATATAGAGTATCTACCGTCATTCAACACTATCCTATTAATTCAAGTCGGATTTAATCTCAACGGTATCGTCACTCTTGTCCCAACTTCCTACGCAATCTGCTTTTGTGATTAAAGTCTGTTTCCGCAATTTCACGGAATTCCAATACTGAGATCAATTAAATTCTATGCTTTGAGGTAATTTTTATTTTCATTTTGGTTATTATAAACTTTATATTGTTCAATTTTCCCTAAGATAATACTAATTTTATTCTCCTTCGGTAATTTAATTTACATGAATCGAATCGCTAAATCATGCTTCATATTAAATTTTATATAAATATCATCCTTGAGAACAATTTGCTTTTGTTACGTTACTAAATTCGTCCTCGTTTGAGATGCGTGGGATCAATTGCCTTCTCTTCTCCCGAATGAGGTTGCAAATATTTTACATACCTTCTGAGGAAAAGGGAGGGCACTGAGACAAATTTTATACATTTTTAAAAACATATAATTTTTCTTATTTTCATTTGTTTCCTCTTTTTCTTTTCTCTTCAATTTTGTATCTTCCTTTCCTTTTTTTGCATAATTTTATATTTTAATTTCTCAAACAAGAAAAGTGAAATACCGATACAAAAAGTGAGTCATTTCAAGACACGTGTTAGTTAGAGCCTTTTGAGTGTCTTTCTCGTTACGGTAAAAAATGACAATTGAACTAGTCGACGAAAAATGAAAGATTGGCTGCGTAAGGTACACAGAGGCGACTTGAGGTGACTCACCCTGCGTTTTCGCCGACAGATTTTCAGTCTATCCTCGCATCCCGTTCGCTTAACATCGCTGCGATTTTCATACGATTCAAAATAAAAACCAAAAAATCGAAAAAAAAATAAAACCAATTTCGAATCCCCAGTCAGCTGCTGAATCGAATCTGCGATTTCAGAAATGCATTTTCTCCGTTTGCGAGAAACCAATCTGGACAAGCGCAGATACATCATAACGGAAAAGTTCGTTAGGATGTTTAAAACGATGGTGCAAAAATCAGAGTTCCAGGATGAAAATGGATTAAGGAGTGCAGTGACGATTGATAATGGAGATTGAGTGCATTGGTGAACAAATTCCCTGGAGTTGTGTGTCAAAATTTAAGAACCATAGAAAAATTAAACTGTGGATTATTAGGTAACTCTCGCATTCCGTTTGGCGAAAGTCAAAATTTAATTAAAAAATTAGTTGGGTGCTGAAACGGATTTTGAAAAAGTTTTCAATGTTGCGGTGCCGATTCATCGAGGATCAATGAAAAACGACGTGTTTCGAACAATCGGGCCTCCCGATAAAAGGGACAAAACTTAGAGCCCAAATATAAGTGCTAAAGGGGCTCTGAAAAAATAGTTATTGTGTCATCGATGGTTTTGTGAAAATGTTTTCCACCGTCACTTCCATGGCGTTCGAGCAAAATAGTTCGTTTTATACCACTGCCATTGGAAGTAGCACTCTTGATGGATTTTCAGGTAAGAATTGTTTGTTAACTAAAAAATCTATAAATTAAAAAAAAACTTAGGAGGTAATGAGTGAGGGTTATCATTATTTGATGATAACGGGAAAATGATAACCAATAAAGATTATGAAATTATTATATTTATCTTAATGATTTGTTCGATAAGAAGTAATAACAAAGACTCTATACGACTAAGAATAGCAAGTATAAATAAAAAAGAATTGAAGGCAGTGATTATTTTATCGTTTCATTCGTTTTGTCCAAAAAAAGTTCGTATGAGATTATCTGAAGGAATTTCTAATATTGAAGGTTTCACGATTTTAAAATTCAGATTACAATTTGATGGAACTGACTAATTTTTTGAAATATTTTTGAGAGGAAGATATATTTTTTATATTAGTTAATTAACGAACTTTACTTTCGTGAATAAAAATAAAAATACATTCTTTAGCATTATTATTTGAATATTTAAAAAATGAAATATAAATGTCAATATCTCTTTATTTTATGAATATATCTGTTTTTTAATGGACAAAGTGAGGGACCTATAACTTGATTTAAAATGCTTCAAATATTTTCAGTTTCAGTGCCCGAAGCTGAAAATGCTACATCCGTCCCATATATGTTGCCACCATATATCAGAACAACATCAATGGTGGTGTGCATTATAGTCATGGTGTTGGGAATAGTAGGAAATCTTATGGTATGTTTTCTCTTATTTAAAAATTATATTTTGCACTTATTTTATTTCAAGATTTTATCAGCCCTCTTTCAAATAGAAACAAATTTTAAGTTACTCAATTTTGAACATTAATATTTGATAAATTCTCATCAACAGCTAAAATTGAAAATTTTGATCTAATTTTTCCCTTTTTACAAGTTTTCAATTCAAGTTTTCAAAATAATAAAAAGAAATTCATATGAAACAAAATAAACTTTTATTTTAAATAAAAAAACTTAAATTCATTGAAAAAATACAACTTTTCAAAAAAATAGTGGATTTTTTAACCAAATTGTTAAATATTCTGGCCAAAAGGATGAATTTTCTACAACAAAGTTCAATTTTCAACACTGAAATATGAATTTTTAACATAAAAGTTTAATTTCAACAAAAAAAAATTTTCAATCAAGAAGGAATACAATTTCAACAACATTTTTTTTATTTTTAAGCCAAAAGGGCAACATTTCATACAAAGCAGTCGAATTTTCAATACCAAAATATACGTTTTTAATAAGAAAGGTAATTTTTAAATAAATAGTTGAATTTTCAAAAAAGGTAAAAAAAAATAGTTATAGTTTCAACCAAAGAGATAAATTTTCAACTGCATTCCTGAATCTTCAACCAAGAAAATGAATTTTCAAACAAAAAATACAATTTTTTTACAAGATAGTTGAATTCCAGGAAAAAAAAATTCAATCACGAAAGAAGAATAGTTCACGTTTTTAAAAAAAAATTTAAACAAAAAGACAACTTTTCTATAAAACAGTTGAATTTCTAATACTAAAATATAAATTTTTAACAAAAAAGTCAGCTTTAATTTCAAACAGAATAAATTTCTAATAAACTAGTTACACTGCAAATCAAAGAGATAAATTTTCAACTACAATAATAAATCTTGAAACAAAAAAAAATGAATTTTAAAGTCAAAAAGACGAATGTTCTTCAAAACTATTCGATTCAAACAAAAACAAAAAGTGCCAGTCAAGAAAGAAAAAAATTTCAATAAAAATGTTCAATTTCTATGCTAAAAAGATAACTTTTCAAACAAAAAAATAGTTGAAAGTTTAATGCGAAAATATAAGTTTTTTCAAAAAAGTTAATTTCGAACCAAAAAGGATAAATTTTTAACAAAATCATTGAATTTTAAACAAAATAATTAAACATTTATCCAAATAATTAAATGAGCTTACAAGAAAAAAATAGTCAGATTTTCTGATGTCTTTCTATTATTTCAGTTCCCATTTCATTGAAAATAAATTGATAATAATAAGGAATATAAATCTATCTGCTGATGAAAATAAATTTCTAAAAGTTGAACCAAAGGTCTTTTAAATTTTTTTATATTTCTTAAACTTTGATCTTCTTGAATTTTTTCCTCTTCTATTTTCATCAGAAGAAAGTTTTCATTCGATGTTAAGATAGAAAGTTTTTAATCCCCATTTTCTGATAAAATCTCTGTTTTTTGTCTAAAAGTGAACTACTGAACCAGTGTATTCCCAGTAATTTTTTACAATTTATTTAGAATAGGGTGCCTAAAAATTGCGTGATTTTGAAAACACTATCACCTAGATTTCTTTCTTTTTATACTGAAATGCTGTTATAAATCTTATTTTATTTTTTCAAAAACTTGCTTGTGCGTAATTTATTGAAAAATAAGCCCTAAATTTTATGAACTAGTATATGTTTTTTCCGCTAAATAATATGAGGAAAATACATTTTCAAGTACTTCGAAATGAAAGATTTTTTATGATCATACGGTATAAATACTTTTTATTTCTTTCTGATGGATAATGTTTTCCTTATGTTGAGGGAGAAATTCTGTGAATATTATTCCAGAATAAAAAAAGATTTGTGGGTCATTTCAGACCACCCAAAAAAACTCACAGCGTCTGCCACCCGGGTACCTGGGTACCCCACTAAGGAAATTGTTGTTAAAAGTCCATTGTAACTTGAAGTATGCAATCAATATTTAATTATTCATATCCTAGGAAATTATTCCTATTTGAATATAATAATTTAATAGTGTGCAGTGACCTTGGTAGTACTGAAACAAATATAAAACGTGCGCAGCTACATCGCAAATTTCTTGTTTCCGAGGAGGCTCGGTATTACGTCCAAGACTTCAAGAAAATTCAATTAAAAATGTATATATTTTGTTATAATTTATATAATTATCCAGATTTACTTCATATAATATTATAACGAACTTTATTTTTATGATACCGGGTACCCGAGTGGCTTCATCGTCCTTTTTTTTTAATTGCAAGATATTTTCAGCTAAAAAATTTTTAAAAATATGAGCAATGCAAATTTCGATAGAGAATCAGTTAGACCATGCTGATTCGAAAAGCATTCGGCCTATCTTTATTAGAAGAAAAGTCATTTAACAAAACGTATGCCGACGGGTACCCGGGTGGCAACACAAGGGTTAAATTTGTATTTGCTGAACTATAAAAACTAAGATAATTCATTAAAAATTAAAACATAGCTAAAAAGGTCTAGCGGAAACTCTTAACCATTTTTTTAGGAACAAAAGAAAATCTGTGGCATTAATTTTTTACCAAAAGGAAGAAATTTAGGAGGCAGTGTTTCAAAAGTCAAAGAAATAAATTCTTTTAGGCACCCTGACTTCAAAATTGAGAACAAACGTATGATAATTAATCCATTAAATCTGTAAATTATCAGGTACCGCTGGTTGTGCTACGAGGAAAAGACATGAGAAACAGTACCAACATCTTTTTAGTAAATTTAAGTGTTGCTGATCTCTGTGTCCTATTAATTTGCACACCTACTGTCCTCGTAGAAGTCAACTCTGGACCCCATGTTTGGCCCCTTGGAGAAAACATGTGTAAGTGAAATTTGAAATAATTCACTTGTTATTATTTATAGTCACACATTTCAGTATCGGAAAAAACTGTTCTATAAATTAAAAAAATTATCTAACGAATTTTCGAGAAATGCGAGTAAAGTGAACTTTTATTTTATTAGCTGACACTAGTTTTAATTTATAGCCTTCTACTAAGGAATTAGTCGAAGCAGATAAACTAAGCCTACAAAAAAGAGTTTAGTAACCTATGCAGTCCTTATTTATGTCATTGAAATCGCCCTTTTCCCCTCACCATTTTATTCCTCGCTCTCTCACCTTTCCTCATTTATCTCATCTTATCACTTTCTCTCTTTCCTCCTTCTCCATCCTCTTTCTTCTCCTTCGTCTTCCCCTATTCCCCTATCTCCTTCTCCATCCTCTATGTATCTCTTCACTCCCTCATCTATCTCTCTACTTTAGCCCTTCCTCTTCCTGTATCCACTCTATCATCTTCCTTCTTTCCCTTCTACTAAACTAACCATCACGACCGATATCTCCCCAACGCTTATCTTCCCGTTCACCCCCTTTTCCATTCTGCCCCTTCACTGCCATTCCTTCTCCCTCCTTTCCTTTTCTAATCCAGTCTGTCACTGCCTTCCCCTCCAACCATAAAAGTATTTCCTTCTCATCCCCTTTTCCATCAACATTCTCCCCCTCCTGACCTTTCTAAATCCTTTTCCGTTGTCTTTTCATTCACCTGCACCCTTATCTCCTTTCCCATCCTCCATGTACCTCTCCTCTTTCTGTCTCTCTCCATTATTCTCCCCTCCTCTTACATCCACTCCATTATATGCATTCTTTCCCATCTTCTATCATACCATCCCGACCCATACCACCCTAACTGCTTTCCTTCTTCTCCTTTTCCATCTGCACCCTTCCCAGCCATTCATTCGCCCTCCTTTTACGTTCTAACCGTCTCCTTATAATCGTTCCCTTCTTCATCTACAACCTCCCCATCCCGACCCTTCTCACTTTTTTCCTTCCCCTACCTTCCCTTCTCAATTCTTTTCACTCTCTGTTCGATCCCACCCATCCTCCCCTCCTCTAGCATCTCGCCGGAAAAAAACGATAGATTTTGGAACAAAACAAGTTTATCTTCACAAAGTAATCTACAGCTTACAAATTTGATCCTATTTGAGCATATTTTTAAATTAAAAGTTAACTAAATTTCAAGGAGATTTTTGAAAGCCGAATTTATGTAAGTTTACATTTTATAAACAAATTTATTAAATAAGAATGTAATTTCCTAGCCATTTCGCGCTCTAAAGAAATCGCTTCTTCAACCAAATTGATCTAAAAATTGTCTGAAATAAATAATATGAAGTTAATTAATATAAATAATATTTATTGTTTTTAATAATAATTGTTAATTGTTTAAATAAATTTTATGCATAGTCTCATTTTTGTCAATTATCAAAGCTTCTGATGATGATGATGATGATTCAGTGACGAACAAGAATTGTTAATTTCATAAACAACTTCATACGAAAATTCACAACTTGACTACTTGTCAATAAATGGATGTATTTTTTGTTACGAAATCGACTTCAGTAACTCAAAGAAGACCTTATTTATTAGGAGACTTTGTCATTTTTTACCAAAAAGATTTCGTTGGTTCAACGGAATAAACTATAAATTACTTTAACTTTTTAATATTATTCCGTCAATGAGATAGAGTTTATTTTTTACAGATCTTTGTACCCCTTTATTCCCGTTCCACCCCTCCCCAAACTTTAGGCTTCGCTTCCCCTCCCTTTCCCAAATTCTTCTTCAAATAGTCCCCCGTCTCCTCACATTACCTACTCCGCTACACCTTTCCTTTTACATTATATACCCCTCATTTCCCCTAGTTTTTCACCTACCGCTTCCCCTACTAACCCCATATTTTACCACACTTCTGCTATTTCTCCAACTCTCAAATCTCATAAATTGCCTTTCTTCTCCTCCCTACATTTCCCCTACTTGTCCACCCCTTATTTTCCCTAACTTCCACGACTTTCCTTTTCAGAATTTCCCCTTGCCCCCCTTCTTTCACATTTCTAGTTTTGCACCATTTCTCCTAATTCACCTACCCTCATTTTCGGCCAGTTAAACAACTTTCCCTCCTAACATTTTTTTACTTCCTCTTAGTCTATTCCACTCAATTCCCTTATAACTTGTTCCTTGATTCAATCTGCATTCCCCGTCTTCTTCCTTATCTGCTCCCCCTCTTCTCACTTCTCTCACTCAGAGCCAAATTTCCCCTTACTCATTCTAACCTTTATTTACCATAGTTTTTCACCGATTTTTTACCCCTCTATCTCTTATTTTACCCCACTTCTCCTATTTCTCCCAATCTAATTTCTCTTTAGTTGCCCTTCTTCTCCTTCGTGCATATCACTGCGTGTCTACACCCTTATTTTTCCTAACTCTCCCTAATTTCCTTCCCGTAGTTTTCCCTCGGCACCCTTACTTTCACTTTTCATGTTTTCCATCAGTTCTCCTACCGCCCCTGCTCTCATTTTCCACGACTTCCTGCACTTCCCCTCCCACAATTTCCCCTATTCCACTTAGCCCATTCTCCTCAATTCCATTACACCCCCTTAATTTTCCCTTCATTCTTCAACTACTTTCTTATGTACTTTCTCCTCTCTTCACTTTCCTTTCTCCCCTCACTTATCTCCTTACTTATCCTTCTCTCTATTTCCTCTAGTTATTGCCTAATAAGTTTTCCTAATTTTCTTCCCTTATTTACCCATTTCTCCTGCATTCTTGACACTTATTTCTCTTTACGTCCTCTGCTTTTCATCCGTATTTGCCGTCCCACTCGCTATCTCCACTACCCTTTCCCTCGTTTTTTCTTATTTCCCGCATGACCACTCCCTTAATTTCCCCTGCTCCCACCACTTATCCTACGTATCTCCCCGTAACTTTGCCATGCTTCCCCTCACCTCCCCTGCTTCGCCAATCCTCATTACTTCTCATTTTCCTTAACTTTCCCTAATTCCCGTGTCCTAATTTTCTCGTCTTCTCCTCCTTTGCCACCCCTTAGTTCACCTGACTTCCTCTTCTTTGGAAAAAGTACGACAGATGGAGCGCCGACCGAAACGATAAGGTTTTTGTCCAGGGCTATAAAACCCTGACATTTTTGAGAGCGGCTAGCACAAATCCCTTTAAAATTAAGTTCAATTTCGTTTTTTCAAAGTGCTTAAATCGGTTAAAAATTTTGAGCTTCAGACTACTTTTTCTAGAAAATCTAAGGGTTTCTGCCCAGGGTTATAAAACCCTAAATTGAACACTAAAAAGCTTAGTTGGATTTTTTGTGGAGCTGACCAAATTCTGTGAAATCTTGTTCAATTTTCGAAACTTAGGAATCAATGGATTTGAAAAATCCCCTTTTAGTGTCGAAAAGATAAAAGTTAATGCTATTTTCTTGGCCGTAATCCAAGAAGCAATTTAATCACGTAAACTAGGATCGTATGGTTGGGGTAGAGAAGAAAGGAGGTTCATGTAACTTTTATCTTGAGAGCACGGCGTACTCTACGATGTATACGAAGAAGGGTAGCCAAAGCACAATTTCGTAGAATGGCCAAAAACCACTCATACTCTTTTTGCCATACAAAATCTGCCGCGCTTCTCGATCATCAGATATGGAAATCTCTGCATGGTTTTTTCATATTGAACTTCAAACAGTAGACATCCAAATTACGAAACTTTTCTCGTTCATTTTTTTTAAATAATGTCGTTGCAGGTACCAGTCCGTCACCAAAGAGTATACATTGAAATTACAAAACCTTAACAATTTTTTTTTAATGAAGGCATTTCAAAGAGCCGTTCGTACCTTTTCTTAGTTAATCCTCTTTTTTCCTCTTAAGTTAAAAAAAATCCCCAAAAAATTGTAAAATTGAGAATTTTAAACAAATGTTTCCAGTTTCTCTTTATTTTACAAGGATTCGATTTATTTTTTTTTTTTTTAATGATGAACAAAAATTCAAGACATTCAAAAAGAAGAATCTTTGAAAATATTTCTTGAATGATTTATTCGCTAATTTTACAGATTTAAAGGACATCATTGACAACGAAGAAATCGCTCAACCTGAAAAAGATTTTTCACGAAAAAAGAGAAAAAAATTCTTTAAAATAAATTAAATTTCGTACCAATACAAAATTCAAATTTAAACACTTCAGATTCCTAATATTTTAAAAGAATTGCATTTTCAAACAAGGACATATATATTTTTAACAAGAAACTGTTAATTGTTAACCAAATAATGGACTTTTCTACGAAAACAGTTGATTTTTCAATCCAAATGACTGATTATCAACAAAATAGCCACATTTTTAATCAAAGAGATGAATTTTAAAGGAAAATTATGAATCTCGAACCAAATCTGGAACTAAAAAAATGTTGTTTTTTTTACAAAATAAGTTTAAATTTTAACCAAGTAATTGACTTTAATTCGAAAAAGATCAATTTTTAACAAAAAATGTGATAGTTGAAATTTCTACTGAAAGAGATGATTTTTTAAAGTAAAAAGGCAAATTTTCAACAGCAAAAAAAGGGTTTCAATTCTAGTCTAGAGAAGTTTTTCATTCAAGAAATAAAAAAAAAATTTCAACCAAATTGTTGAATCATCAAACCAAACAGACCATTTTTCTACAAAACAGTTAAATCTTTTACCCGAAATTATGAAGGCACAAAAAAAGTCAATTTGCAATTGGAAGGATGAATCTCAAAAAAAAAAATGATTTTTCAATAAAGTATCTCAACTTTAAACCATGTTGTCGAATTTTCCATTAAAAAAGATAAATTCTTAACGAAAAATGAAAAAGTTGAGACATTCCAACAAAAAAAAAAGGTTTTAACGTTGATTCCAAAACAGCTAAATTCATAAAAAATTGCGAATATTCAACAAAATAAATAATTTCTTAAACAAAAAGATTTTTTAGTTAACAATTGTAAAAAATATGAAGCAAATGGTTGAATTTTTAATTCGAAAAGACGAATTTTAATCCAAATAAGTGTACTTTCAACCAAGAAAGAAAAAAATTTCGCAGAAATTGTTGAATCTTATAACCAAAATAGCGAATTTTCTACAAAACAGTTGAATGTTCTACAAAAATACCTCAATTTTCCACCAAAAAGGATGACTTTATCAAAAAAATTTTAATTTTTAACCAATAATTAAATTTTTAACCAAATAATACAACTGTTGACCAAAAAGATAATTTCTCAACAAAAGATACATTAGAAGACTTGAAAAAAAACTTTAAATAAAAAAAGTTGGGTTCTATTCTTGTGTTCTATTTATTTATTTCGCCTTTAAGTAACCAAACGAACCGGACAAAACATTAACATTTTAAATCAAAAAGATCAACTTTCAACCAAAATTATGAATCGCGAACTAAAAATATACATTTTTTAACAATTAGTTTAAATTTTAACCAAGTAGTTGAATTTTCATCCAAATAAGCTGATTTGTTAACAAAAAATGTGGTGATTGAAATTTCAATCAAAAAAGATAAATTTTGAAATTGAAAAGACAAATTTCCAACAAAGCAGTTGAATTTGCAACAAAGATAGATTTTTCAATCATTAAAGAAAAAATTGTTATTGAATTGTTAAATTTAAGAAAATATGGCAAAATTTCTAGAAAACAATTCAATTTGCAACCAAATAGTTGAATTTTCTACGAAGATAGTTGAATATTTATCTAAAAAGGATATCGAATTTAAATAAAAAGAATGAACTTTGAACAAAAATATTTGGATGTTACGAGGGTAGTTCAATAAGTCCTTAGAATGACCAACAGATGGCGCGCGAATCGCTGCAAATCATCTGTTTTCAGTCAGCACCGCTCCCGACTAGATATATGGTGCAGTCACAGTCCACATCTTCTGAGTTTACGTGTTTTTATAACCAATTGAAAAAA
>NC_046660.1:44318675-44375820 GCF_010883055.1 Belonocnema kinseyi
ATAGAGCTCCAAGAAGATTATGTTGAAAAATAAAAAAAAAATTTACCCAAAAAAAATTGTTTTTATACTTCATTCTAAGGACTTATTGAACTACCCTCGTATTTTTGTGTTCTATAAATTTATTTGGAATAATTGTAAAATTATTAAATGTAAAAGAAGTTCATTTTTCATTAAATCGTTTTTTTATTTGTTTAAATTAGTTCTTTTGAAATTACTTACACAAATACTTTTTGTAACGCATGTCTCGAAATTTCGGTTTTCAAGTCATCTACAGTGTCCGGAAAGAGTCTAGTTTCGTTTTTGTATAATTTTGGTCACGATTTCCAAAATTTCGGAAAAATTTGTGTTTACATTTTTCTCAAATAAAAATTTTCCAGAATCTGTCATTCCCGGTTTGTCTGCAGCTCGCCTATAGCTCGCATCCAACTCGCGATAAAAAAAATCAAAATTTATCTACTAATAAAAATGCATTTAAAAAAATCAGATAGGAGCAGTTTAAACCTACAGACGTGTAAACTGCTTCTGTCTGAATTTTTAAAATGTATTTTTATCAGTAGATAATGTTTTGGAACAAAAACAGATAAGCAACAGTGCTTATCTGTTTTTATTTCCTTGATCTTCTTGAGTTGTTTTTTTTTAGTTATTTTATCAGTAAAAAGTGCTTAAATATTCAAAAAAATTTTAAACCTAAAAAAAATACTTTTAAAGAAAAATTATTTGAGAAAATATCCTCGAGATACCGACAATGTATATAACAATTTTAATAATAAATGTAACCCGTTTTTTCAAGAAAAATTCCCTTAATTTCTTAATTTTTGTCTGGCGATGAAATTTAAAACTTGTGTGATATTTCGACATTCGTGTCGTTTACAACTTTGTGTAATTTGCGGAAGAAGTCATTTCACTCTTTAACTGCAGGTTGAAGTTTCAATTAAATTTTAATCAGAAGCTCAGCTCTTGTCGCTAATAGAAAAAGAGGTATTCACACCTAAGGAAGTAAGATGTTAAATTTTTTCAACCTCTTACGATTTTTTGTGACAGGTTATAAAAATAGGAACGAAATATTAACTTACTTAACCATATAGAAGTTGTTTGTCTCGATGATAATTTGATGAAAATTTAAATGATTCCCACGTGTAATAGAAAAAAATTCTAAATAACTCATTTTAAAAAAAATTTCTGTCATGTTTTGAGAATTCGCAGATTATCTTCCAATGATTGTAAATAATAAAAAAAAATTAAATTGTCGTCCAACTGTAAAATTTGCTTCGTTTTATTTTTACTCAGGATTGATATATCCAAAAAATCATTCTAACACCATGACGTATACTTTTTTTTTTAATTTCGTCTGATTTGAAATGGAATTCGTCTAATCATCGACAGATAAACACAATACGATTTTCAATAAGAAACAACACTTATAGGATTACTTAAATGATAATTTGTCTATTCAAATAAATATTTTGTATCCTAAACCACGCAAGGCTTAGTATTAAATGAGAGCCTGACTTTGAAAAACTTTATAATTTTCCAAAATTTGTCCTAATCAATAGCGAATTTTAGGAAACACATAAACCCCTTATATTTTTTTGCAACTACTTGAAGTGATGCAAAACACCTCATAATTTATTTAACCTGTCGAAATTACTTGAAATCGTAAAAGTTTCATTAAAATCTTTTGAAATCTTTTTCAATTTCTAGAAATTGTCTGAAATCCCTTAAATTATTTAGAAACCAATAGAAATCCTATGAAAATCCTTAAAATCTTTATCTAGTGTAACCCATTCGTAATTTATCTAATTTGGAGTGTTTCAGATAATCCAATTAATCCACTAGTAATCCCCAGTTTTCTTAGTATTCCGAAGTAATCAATCCATTATTTATACGAAGAAATATACTTATAATCCATGTAATTCTGAGTGATTCAAGTAAATGGATTACGCTGAATCACAAGTGAATTACTTGTGATTAGAAGTGTATTGATGACTCCAGAATACTGGGATTACTCAGGATTAAAATTTTATGGCACCGGATTAAAACTGGATAACAAATGGATTATTTTTGAATAGAAGTTTATTGATCACTCAAAAATACTGGGATTCACGCGGATTACAAGTGGATTACTCGGATTAGCTGAATTATTCAGAAATGAATGGATTAATCCAAGTATGCCGGAGTGACCAATAAACTTATAAGCACATGTAATACACTTGTAATCGAGTTCTAATTTGGTGCAATATACTTGTGATCGGAAGTAATGTAATTTTAGGCTGAAGTTATCAATATACTATACTACTATACTACTACTATATATAATATACACAATTGTAATCCAATTCTAAGCTAGAGTAATCCAGTTGTAAAACGGAGTAATCCCCGTATTCCGAAGTAATCATTACACTGCCAATCACAAGACATTCATTTGTAATAAAGAGTTATGCAGTTATAATTTTGAGTAATCCAGTTGTAATCCTGGGTAATACCAGTGATGCGGAGTCATCAATACACTTCTTATCACAATTAATCCACTTGTAATCCAGCGTGACCCACTTATAATTGGGAGTAATCCAGTTGTAATCCTCAGTAATCCCATTATTCTGGAGTAATCAATACACTTTTAAGCACAAGTGATCTACTTGTAACCCAGCATAATCCAGCTATAATTGAGAGTAATCCAGTTGCAATCCAGAGTAATACACTTGTAATTCAGGTCTAAAGTTCGTCTATTTAGGTTGAAAATTCATCTATTTTAGTAGAGAATTAATTCCTTTGATTGCAAATTTAAATATACTCTTGAAAATTAGATTTTTATTTGTTTTGTTTGAAAATTAAGTTTGTTATCTGAAAATGTAACTGTTAAAAGTTGCAAACTGAAGTTCTTTGTTAAACATTTATTATTTAGGTTAAAGATTTTCGATTTGAATTAAAAATTATTTCGTTTAAAACTGAACTATTTTGTGATAATTTAACTATTTTGATAAAAATCTATGTATTTTGTTTCAAATTTTTCTTTTTTAGTTAAAAATTAATCTTCTTGCTGCAAAATAAATCTTTGTTTTTGAAAATTTAACTACTTTGGTAAAGAATTCAACTAATTTTGTTATACTTTTTTTTAGTTGAGAAATTATTTTTATGGAATATATTCTTCTTAAAATTAAATTTTTTAATCTAAAAATTTAACTGTTAAATTTCAGGTTTACTTTTTTTTAGTTGAAAATTGAACTACTTTCTCTCATTGGGTTAAAATTGTATTATTTTCGGTTCAAAAATCGGCCTTCTTTTATTGAAAGTTTATTTTTTTACTAAAAATTTAACTGTTATGATTGAAAGATTTACCATTCAAGTTGAACATTCATCTCACTGGTTTAAAAGTGAACTATTTTGTTGAAAATTATATATATTTTCAATAATAAATTAATTTTCCCTGGGTGAATAGTTTTTTTTATTGAAAATGTTACGATTTCATTTTTAATTAAAAACTTGTTTTTGGTTAAAAATGTAACTAATTGGTTGCAGTGATTGCATTTTGTTAAAAATTGGTCTTTTTTGGTACAAAAGTAATTTTCTTGATTACAAATTTGACTATTGGTTTAAATAGTATATCTTAGTGTTTAAAAGATTAACAATTGGGCGCTAAATATACTTTCTTGCCAAAAATTAATTTTTTAAATTTAAAATGCAACTATTTCATTTTTCGTTCCAAATTTTTTTTTAGTGGAAAATTCAACATTTTGGTGCAAATTATTGCATTTGGTTAGAAATTCGTATTTTCTGGTAAAACCTTAATTCTGTTCATTAATAATTTTACTATTCGATTAAATGTTCATTTATTTTTTTGAAAATTTAACAGTTTTCTTGAAAAGTAATTTTTTAGTCACAAATTTTATAATTTGGTTAAAAATTCGTTTTTTGTTTAAAAATTAATTTTTTC
This sequence comes from Belonocnema kinseyi, assembly GCF_010883055.1. Classification (NCBI taxonomy): domain Eukaryota; kingdom Metazoa; phylum Arthropoda; class Insecta; order Hymenoptera; family Cynipidae; genus Belonocnema; species Belonocnema kinseyi. The sequence continues at coordinate 44,322,607 of NC_046660.1, forward strand.
AGTAATACATTCACCTATTTGGTTAATATTCGATAACTTTTATTTAAAAATTAAAATGCTTTGTTTGAAATTAATACATTTTTTTAATTTGACTTTTTCGATAGAAATTTAATTTTCTTGGTTTAAAAATGTTTTAATTACAAACTTATTCTTCTTGGTTATCTATTTGAGCGAGTCTTGTTCAGACGTAGCAATCCACAATAATTTTATGTAATCCAGAGTGATCCTCTGGAATCTAAAATAATCTTCAGTAATCCAGGGTAAACCCATATAATCCTGGGCAATTCACCTCCGCCGGACCCCATTTTTAGGAGTTCTTGCTTCTCTGTTAATTTTATATGAATTTTCAGGAAAATCTTTATATAGCTTAAAATTAATAACTGGAATTGGAAAAAAAATTCATATTGAATGAAAAATGGGAATAGCTGAAGTGAAGTTTGTAAAACATAAATTATACTCATTCCTCAATGTGCTTTGAAGCGAGTTTCACATTCAGTAGTCTGGGTAAAAAATTAAAAATCTCAAAGTCGACTGCACTCTTGAGTACGCTGTCGTGATTTCGCGAATACCGGAGGTTGACCAAAATAGCTCAGTCGCTTGGAAAATCTTGTCTCGCGTATATTTATCTACTTGGTTCTCAGATGCCACTTTGATGGAAGATACATCATCTGGACGACAGGGTATCTGGAGAAGAAAAAAAAATTGGATATCGCGGTGAAGGCGATTCGGGGCAAATCGGGGGGTCGTTTTAGGGTCGACGCGGGTGTCATGTTCAGAAGAGATAGACGGTCGGAAAACTGAGGGCGTTTAAGCGGACAAATTTTATGAGCCGCAAACTCCTTTTCAATTCTGCAGTATGACTTTGCGCTTCAACGCAACAAATTTAATGCTTGTCATCATTTATAATAGAGAGAACGTTCATTAAGAGATTTTTTTCGCATTTGGTGGGTTACATTAAATAATTATATGAAAATTGTATGAATTAAAATTTTTAATTCAAAAATTTTTAAAAGTAACAAAACTTAAAAATTCACCCCTTTCATCCCAAGCCAAATGTTTAAAACACACAATTTGATGCTATTCAACTGTTGGAAGAAATTAATAATTTATTAATTCTTAATTCTTAATTGTCTGAAATATGTCAATTTTTCCAACAACACTACTACAATTTATAATTTTCTCAGAGGAAAAAACATCAACATGAACATTGATTTTAATTAAGTTCGATTCAGAAAAAAATTGAAAGAAATCTCCCCCCCCCCTCCGATCTTATCTCGAAAATAACGTAAAATTACAACAATTCGTCCCTTTTAACTGAAATAAAATATTAAATAAAATCTTCCAAAAATCCCTCGTCTAATTCAGAAAAAAAATATAGATCAAAATTTACTTTCTTCCGGCTCAATATGAATATAAAAATAAAATTCTCTCTCTTAAGATTCAGAATTTGATTAAAATTAAAAAATTGTACCTTTTTAATTATTTTTCTTAGTTATATATATAATTTAACTTTATTTGGTTAATTTTTGATCATTTTTAGATGGAAATTCAACTACTTCATTAAAAATAAGTGTATTCAATTGAAGATTTGCCTTTTTTGTAGAAAAATTATATTCAATTTTTTTTTTATTAATGTATTTTTTGAGTTGAAAATTCGACTATCTGGTTGAAAGGAGATAACTTTTACTTGAAACTTCAACCACTTCGTTAAAAATAATTGAATTTTAATGAAAATTTGTGTTTTCTGGTAGAAAATTAATCTACTTAGCTAAAAATCAGCTATTTGGTTTAAAGTTCATGTTTTTTCTATAAGAATAAGTTTTCAAATTGAAAATGTACCTATTCCATTTTTTGTTGAAATTTTCTTCTTTTTTTAGTTAGAAATTCAACAATTTGGTTGTTATTTTTGAACTTCAGATTTTCTTCGGATTGAAAAAATATTTCAAATAAAAAAATCAACTTTTTTAAATAATTGTTTTGCTTGAAAATTTACCTATTTGGTTAAAACTTGTTAAATATTATTAACAATGTAACAATTTGGTTAAAATTTTTTTTCTATAAAAAAACGCATTTTTTAGTTGGAAGTCAAACTATTCGGCTGCTTTTTGTTCACTTTTAGTTAGAATGTCAACTACTTTGTTGACATTTAATGTATTTAATTGAAAATTGGTACGTTTCGGTGGGAAATTAATCATCTTGGTTAAAAATTGTACTATTGTCTAAAATTTCATCGATTTTGCTAAAAATTAAAAAATTTTGTTGAAAGTAATTCTTTTTAATTAAAAATTTAACAATTTGATTGAAAACTGTTTTTTTTTTAGATAATTAATTTTTTTAATGAAAATGTAACTATTCCATTTCTGGTTACAATTTTACTTTTTTGTAGGTGAAAATTCAACCGTTTGCTTCCTGTTTAATTACTTTTAGATGAAAATTCAACTACATTTGCTTAAAATTAGATTACTTTTATTTTTTTAGAAGTAACATTCCTTTGTTGAAAATTCAACAATTTTTTCAAATGAAATTCATTTTGATTGAAAATTTAACACTGGGTGAAAATTTTTTATTTATTTTGTAAAAAACTAATTTTTTAAGTTGCAAAGGTAACTTTAAGTTAACTTTTTTAAGTTTCATTTTTAGTTAAAAATTTATTTTGTATCTGAAAATTAAATTATTTAGTTGTTATTTGAAAAAGTAGCAAAAAAAATTTAATTTTTTTAACTCAATATAAATTTAAAAAATAAAATTTTCTCTTTTCATATTCAGAAAAAAAATTTTAATTGCACCTTTTCAGGTAATTTTTCTGGTTGAAAATTTAAATGTTTTGTTAAAAGTTTAGCCATTTTGTTGAAAATTTAACAGTTTGGTTAAAAAAGAATTTCCTATGATTCAAAATTTAAGAATTAGCTCAACAATTCGTTTTCTTTCAATTTATTTTTTTTAGTTCAAAATTCGACGTCGTTGAAAATTAACGTATTTAACGAGAAAATTGTTTGTTTTTCCCATAGAAAATTAATCTTCTTGGCAAAAAAATATATATATTTGATCGCTTCTCGTCCCATTCGTGTTTTAGAGACTCAAAAAGTATCCGAAAAAGAAAAAGTTTAGTAACTTGAAAAAAAAAATTGAGAAATAAAATTTTCTTCAATATATATTTTATCAACTAAAAAAATAGGTGGCCCTTTTTTGAAGGAAATCGATGATGCGTAGGGTCTCGTTATTGTGAGGGTGGGCCGAAAAAACTGAAACTGATAAGATTCATTGGTAATAGCACTGAAAAGTATCTTAGTGGCATTATGAACTTTTTTTTTAGTTTCAAATAATTTCTCCCCTGGCAAGCCTACTAAAAGTTTTCACATTTTAAACTTTTTGTTGCATGGATAAAATTGTTTTAATTTCTTTTTTTGGTAATGTTTATAATTTTTTTAACTTTCTTATTACATAATTTTAAAACAGTTTCATTTCCAAAGTCACTCTAAAATTATTAAGTTTTTGAATATTTCATTTGAAAATTTTAGTATTTCAATCAACTAATTTTTATTATTTTACATATACCTTCATATTAAAATAGGCATGTTATTATTTATTCTAAAACATGAGACAAACTGAAAAATACCAAAAAATAAAATTCCCAAAAATTAATCATTCGAAATAGAAAGTTCCCGAAATTATAAAATTGACGAAATATAAAAATCTCGAATTGGAAAATTCCCGACAGAAAATTGTCGAATTATAAAATATCTGACACTATAAAATTCCTGGCACTAAAAAATACCCGAATTGAAACATTTGTTTTGTAATAAACATAAATCATTTATTTAAAAAACAATAAAGAAATATTTTAATCAAAGAAATTTTTTAAATTTTTAATGTAATATTTAAAAATTATTTTTTGAATTTATCATAACAATGATTAAGCAATACATTTTCATTAAGAAATATTCATTCTCTATTATAGTTATTCTTAATGAAAACAATAAAAAACAGAATAAACACAAAAAAATGTATTATGAAAATGAAAATACTAAAATTAATTGAATTGTTTAGGCCAAGAGAAAAATACCAAATAATGAAATTCCCGATAATAGATAATTACGGTAATAAAATTTCGGCCGCAAGAAAATGACAATTGATAAAATTTCTGAATCGAAACAATGAAGAAACTCTTTTAATAGTACATAATAAGGTAATGAATAAAAAATCTTTTTCATCAAATAGAAGTATTTTATTTCGTTTATTATTGTCTATTTTCTTATTTAACAATTTATTTATTAATTTGGTTCACTAATTTCCTTTATTCACGGATATTTTATAATGTATAAAATTTTATTTCGGGAATTTTCAAATTCAGTAATATCATAAATTGTTGGGGATGTTAATACGTATTCGGAAATGTTCAAAATCGTAAATTTTATAACGCTGACAATTCACTTTCGATTATTTATTAATTGGCTGTTACTTTACTCGATATTAAATTATAAAATAACTTTCATTGTTTATTTCCACACTGTACAAATGCTTAATAAATAATCTGGTAGAATAAAAACGTTATTTTTATTGTTATACTAGAGCCCGGAATTATTTCGATGTCCTTTAATTTACATATTACCGAAAATGTATCAAATAATTCTTAAAACCTATATCATCAATTGAAAACTTTATTTTGCAACAGAAAATTTTTATAAACTAATAATTGGAGGGGAAAGCAGGGGTAATTAGGGAAAGGATAAGGGGAGCGGAATTTTGGGAAAATAATTGGAGTAAAAATGAGGTAAACTGAGGTATGGGAAGTTGCGGAAGAGTAAAGTAGGGAAAGTGAGAGGAAATTATGAGAGGAGGAGTTAAGGCTAATGAGGGGAGGTTGAGCAGGAAAATGAGGGGAACTTTAGAACCGGGAGTAGGGGAAATTAAATTAGGCATAGTTGGAGAAGGAAAGTAGGGGAAGTAAGTGGAAATTAGGAGTGTGGAAATGAGGCGAAATGAGTGTAGCAGAAATGAGGGTCAATTAAGGGAGGAAAAGCGGGGAAAGTGAGATGAAATGAGAGGTGGGGATGGTGGAAAATTCAGAGGAAATGAGGGAGAGTGAGGAAAATGTGGGAAAATCGAGAAGGGGGAGTGAGAAAAATGAAAGGTGGAAAGGAGGGGGAGTAGGAGAGAGAAAGTATGAGAGGGAAAGTAGGAAATTGAGGGAGAATTAAGGGAGGGAAAGCGGAGAAAGTGAGATTAAATGAGATCTGTAGGCCTAGGGGAAATAGGTGTAAATAAGGAGTACTGAGGAGAAATGACGTTAATTAGAGATTCGAAAAGTGTCTAATTTAGATACAGTGCAATAAATTTCAATAATGCAAATTTAAGTGAAACCTTTGAGGATCTATATTTTTTCTACGAAAGAAAGTAGTTAAAGTCTAAAAAAATCGGTGATGTAAAGGTCTGGTTTTGTTGAGTCCAAGAGTAAATTGCAAAACTTATGCTTACATTGCGCTTTGTTCGTACATAATAAAGTGTAATTATATAGAGATAGCAAGACCTTCGTTATGGTTAAACTTTAGAAACTCTAACTAAAATAATGTAATCAAAACTAGTTATTTTATTGTTGAACCGAGCTAATTTATAAAGTTTATGAGATATTTATTCAAAAATTTTAATGATTATACGATGAAAAACTAAAAAGTTTAAATTATTTGATTTATAATTGAATGGCAGAAAAGTATTTCAGATCAACATGAAACATACTTTTTAAATTTATATTAATTACAGTAATTGTGAAAATAATGGATTGCTAGATTAGGAAGTACGCTCTTATTTTGTGATTATAATTTGTTGTATTTATTAAAAATTTTTGTATATAAACTATTTACTATAATTGGCAAATAATGCTATTTGCTTCTTGAGACTTGAAATTTGAAAATAAAAATCTTACTGTTATTATGTTTTTTTATTACAATTATTTTTTAATACCTAAATCAATAATTATATGAATGGAAATTTGTGTGTTTGCAATAGGCAATAGATTGTCATTTTTCAAATATTTTCATTGTATTATTTGAACTGAAATAATTATTTGTGAAAACAAAAACTTACTTAAAAAGATCAATTTCGAAAAAAGGATAACTAATTTTGTTTTTACATTGATTTTTCAACAAACTAGGACAAATCGTCAATAAAATAGACGAATTATGAGCAAAATAATCAATGTCTCAACCAAACAGATGAATTTTTAACCAAAAAGATTAAGTATCTATCAAAGAAAAAAAAATCGACAATAAATTAAATAATTAAATATTCAACTAAAAAATTAATTTCAATTAAAAAATTTTTCAAGTAATTTTTAAACTAGTAGTCCAAATTTTAACCTAATTGTTAAATTTTTAACTAAAGAATTGAGTCTTCAGCAAGAAAGGTGAATTAGTTGGAAAGAAAATTAATAATCGATCACAAGAGACAAAGTTTCAACAAAATAAAGAAATTTCTAACCAAATATGTAGCTAAATTTTCACCTGAAAAAAGATAAATGTCACACGAAACATGAAATAGTTAAATTTTCAAACTCATTATTTGAATTTTCAAATAAAAGTTTTCGATAAAAATCAAATGGTAAAATTTATAGTTGAAAAAATGAATTTTCAATAAAAGAAATGAATTTTCAACCAAATTTTTAATTTTCAAAATAGTAGTTAAATTCTCAACCAAATAAATGAGTTCTTAACTAAAGAGGTGAATTAATCACCAAGAAGAGTAATGTTCTACCACAAGAGACAAAGTTTCAATAAAATGCATAAATTTTCAATCAAATAGCTGAATTTTCAAATAAGATTATTAAATGTCTCAAAAAGATAAATTTTCAACAAAAAATGGAACCAATAAATCTTTACTTAATTAATCTAAGAGATAAATTTTCCTTTAGAGAAAAGAATTTTTGACCAAAATATAATTTATTCACCAAAAAGAATAATATTCTACCACAAAAGATAAAGTCTGAAAACAATACAGAAATTTTTAACTAAATAGCTCAATTTTCAATTTGAGAAGACAAATTTTGAACCAAACATGAATAATTGTATTTTCAGTTAGAAAAATTAATTGACAATAACATTTTTTTAACAAAATAGTTTAATTTTGAACAAAAAAAAGCGCTTTCAACTAAAATGATGAATCATTAACAAAAAATGAAGTTTAAAAAAATACTTACACTTTTAACTAAGTAGTATCAACTTTTGAAGTAAAATTTGCCTTTAACCTTTGAGATAAGTTTTGATTTTTTAAACTATTATTCAAGTATAAAAAATGCCATGACGATATAGATAAACAGTTAACTTGCATTTACTTTACAAATATTTTGACTGTTAATCAACAATAAAATTACTTAATTGTGCTCGTGTCAAATATAAATTGAAATACCAACAATTTTCTTTTAAGATTTCAGGATATTTAAAACGATTCAAAGGAATTATTAACAAATCAGAGCAAAATCAGGGAACCGTTATGGAATTTCGAAAAGAAAATTTTTCTGTCACCCTCTTTTTATTAAGAACAAGCAAAAGCTTTAAATTATAAAATTTAAATCTGTGTCTGGAAATTCTGTTTTACATGTAGTGAATTAATCGTTCTATATATAAAGTTAAAAGCCCAGATCTAAGTGAGTGTACTAATGCAATGTGGCTCAAGAGAATGTAAGTGTGAGTTTATTTATACTTCATATATAAAGGCTATCCACTTTTGTTTGGAAACAAGGTTTATATTGGACAGTTGCTTATACTGCGAAAACGCATTAGGATTTTCCTCAGTCGTACTACAAAGTGTGGATGAGTAAAGAAAATAGGAAAAAATTCCTCCTATTGAGGGTGACATTGTTTACAATCGAAATTTTTAAACAAAACGAAATTATTTATCAATAATATTATAACCTTACATCTGTTTTATAGATAATTATTTTTAAAAACATCTAATATAATAAACAAAATTAGGCTCACCTGCTTTCCCTACTACTGTCTTTCCACTTTACTTCCCCTACTATCCTCCATTTCCTGTACCTTTCATCCCATAATTTACCCTACTTCCACATCATTTCTCTTCACTTCACACTTCGCTTTCCCCTTTTCAAATTTTTCTTTCTCTACACCCCCCTACCCTTGCTCTCCTATCTAACATTCTCCTTCCCCTACTTCCCTGTCCGGCCATTACGTCCCTTCCCCTACCCTCCCTCATTTGAAATAATTTTCCTAACTTACCGACAATTACACAGTCTTTCCCTACTTCATCACATACATTCCCCTAACCTAATTTCCATTTACTACCCCTACAATTCGACTTTGCATCTACTTTCCCTTAGATACTAAACTATACTCCTACCTTATTCTCGCTCACTTCACACTTTTCTGCCCCCTTTCCAACTTCTTCCCCCTCTCCTACCTCTGCTCCTAGCTTTTCCAGTTGACACTCCCTTTCCCTTACTTCTCATCCTCATTTCTGACTTCCCTTCCGCTTCCCCTACTCACCATAGTTTCTAATAATTTGCTCTACTTCCCTTCATACGCATTTTCGTCAATCCCCCTTGCTTCTCCTTCTTATTCCCCTTCACTTACTTTTTTCCTCTAATGACCCCACACTCCCACTACTCACTCGAACATCATTTCCCCTCAATTCCCCTAATTCCCTTCTCCACCCAATCCTTACTCTGAAATATTTTTAATTCTTTGAACTCCTATTATGTTACTGAAATTAATTTAAGGTTCTTTTGAATCTTTTTGAATACGTAAATACAGCTAAGTCTTTATACTATTTTGAAATCTGTTTCTGGAAAGTTACTATGTATAACACGGATCAAACTTCTGTAAATTCCCAAAGATTTCCGAAAATTTGGGGAAAGTTATAGACATTTTTTAATTTAATTTTGATTATTTTAACTTAAATTACCATAATTTGCCAAAAAATTTAATAAATTTCCGAAGATTTATAAAAATGTTTAAAATTGAATTTTAGATAATTTATGGTAAATTGCTATATTTACATGGAAAATTAACATAAATTACCATACATTTTTGAAAGTTTATAGACATTTTTAAATTAAAATTACCAAAAAAAATGTATAATTTTTCGGAAATTTATGGAAAACTTTTTTCAATTGAAGTTTGTATAATTTATGGTAATTTTCCATATTTACCTTTAAACTTGCCATACTTTGCCGAAAATTTAAATAAATTTCCTTAAATTTATAGATATTTTGAAAATGAATTTTGTGCAATTTATAGTTAGTTATCCACCGTTAATTCGAGGGTCAAGTAGGTTTTGTCCCTAATATGCATGCAGAGGAGAATACCCTACAGTAGATAATAATCTTCCATCAGATAATAATTAATTCAAAATACTAATGTACGTCGGATAATTATTTAGTGTAATTAATTGTTCGAACACGATAAGTGTTAATATATTAAAATTCTAATTAATTATTTTACTTATATTTATGCTTATTATGAATTCATATCTGCTGTAGGATCATTATCTATTGTCGGGTGGTCCACCCCTATAGAGATGACACAATGTGCATGTAGGAGTAAATCACTCATATTGAAATTTTTTGTATATTCATATTTTATAAGGAATTTTATTTTTTTAAATTTATTTCGAAATTAGAACATTTAAACTTTAAATTATTATTTAATAGTTAGGACAACAATTCTGTTCTTAACTTTTTGACCGAATATTTTTTAAATTGCGAAATGATTTATAACCCCTTAACCAATTAAATGTGGTTACATGTATTTATCCGTTAATACAGATTACATATGTTTTCCACCATGAATTTGGTTATTAAAAATTTCCAGGTAAATAATTTCATTTTATTACAAAAGATTTTTCTGAATTTTTTCAATCATGATTTTTAAAAAATTTAATCATTTTTGTTCAATAGTAAAAATATTTCGTTTCTTAGCATAACCAAAATATTGAAATGAAATTATTTAAATGTTTTGAAAAGATTGAAAAATAATTCTATTCTGGAGAAGATTTCAAATGGAAAGAAAATCTAGATTTCAGGAGATTATAAAAAAAGCTTTTTCAGAATTCTAAAAAGTTACTACAGATGAAAAATATTTTCTTAATATTCCAGGAAAGTTTTAATTTATATTTTTTTATGAATTTAAAGGGAAAATTTAAAAAGATTTAGAAAGATTTTGAATTATTTTCGTATATTTCGAAGGAGAACAAAGAATATTTAAAGTTTTAATTTTGCAAGATTAAAAATATTTACAAAGAATTCAAGTAAATTTGAGTGACATTTAGAAGTTTTAACATAATGTAAAAATAATCTTTTATTCCAAAAGATTTCAACCGATTTTTAACAAACCGAAGAATTTTAAAGATTTTGTACAAGACCTCTGGAAGCTTTTTAAGAATTTCGAAAGGTTTGATCTAAATAAAATAATTTTCTTGAGATGCCTGAGAAATTTAAAAATTCTTTTTCATTTTAAAGAATTAATTTTTAATGATACCTTAAAAAGATTTTGAAACGTTACAAGACATTAAAAATGTAACTATATCATTCCTAGAAAATGAATCTTCTTGTGTGAAGAATTATCTTTTTTATTTGGAAGTTCAACCATTTTGACTAAAAATTCATGTATTTTGTTGCAAATTCGTCTTTTTTGGTAGAAATTTAAGCTTTAGTTCTCTTTTTCTAAAAATTCAACTGTTTGGTTTAAAACATAATTTAAAGTTTAATTCCTTTTCAAAAATTGTAACAATTAAATCAACATTTTGGTGGAAAATTGGTCTTATTGAAAAGTCCGTTTGACTTCAAAATTCACCAATTTTGTAGAATATTAAACTATTTGATTAAAAATTAACATTTTCTTAAACTTATTTTTTTTGTTAATTTAACTTTTTTGTTAAAAATTCGTCTTTTTGGGATAATTGAATAGGTTGGAAATTATTTTCAAAAATAATTTTTGAAACTGAAGACTATTTCATTTTTGGTTAAAGAAATCTTTTTCATCCGAATTTTTACTTTTTGTTTTAAAATCCATTTAGATTGAAAATTCATCTTTTATTATATGAAAGTCATAGTTTTTGGTTGAAAATGCTTCGTTTTTGGTTGAAACTTTAAGGCTTTGGTTAAGGATTTAACTATTTTATTTGAAAAATCCACTACTTCGTTTAATGTTTGACTAATTAAAAAAAATTTGAAAAATTGATGTATTATTTGTGTTGAAAATTGATCTATTTTCTGAAAATTAGTCTCTTTGGTTAAAAATACAACAATTTGGTAGAAAATAAAACTATTTGGTTAAAGTCTCGTATATTTTGGTTTAATTTAACAGCTGAAAAATTCATGTTTTAAACTTAATTTTTGAAACTAAAAATTTTGACAATTCCATTTTTGGTTTAAAAAAATGCAGTTAAAAATTTAACTATTTGATTTAAAAAACTATTTAGATGAAGTCTTTCTGTTTGGTAGATAAATTCAACTATTTTCTTCGGTATAAAATTAATCTGTTTTATCTCATAATTCAACTTTTATTTTTAAAAAATTTTATTTATTGGTTGAAACATAACTAATTTGTAAAAAATGGGTAAAATTGATTAATAATTTAAGTTGAAAATTGATCTGTTTTCTGAGAATTACTCTATTCTTCTTCAAAATTCCACAGTTTAATAGATAGTTAAGCTATTTGGTGAAAAAGTAGTCTTTTTTTCTTTGATTCAACAGGTTAAGAATTGGTTTTTTTATTAATTTATTTCTTAAAATGAAAATTGTAATGATTCTATTTTTGGCAAGAAAAAAAAATTTTTTACTTGAAAATTTAACTATCTGTTATAAAATCCATATTTCTTGATTAAAGTCATTTAATTGGTTCAGGATTGAACAATTCTGTCAAAAATTACTCTTTTTTTGTTACAAAATTTATCATTTATAGTAAAAAGTGTTTTTTCTGGGATAACAATGAACTTTTTTGTTAAAGATTCAACTTTGTGGGTTGAAAATTGAAATGTCTAAAAAAATAGAATACGATCACTTCAATATCACAATTTATTGTTATGATCTGACCACTAAATATGAACCTTTTCTTCGCTTATGGGAAACGCGAGATTTATGTTAGAAAAAGAATATGGTAACTTTTCTATTTCATTTTTGTATCACGAATCATTTCTATATCATGAGAGATGCATAGGGATAATTATCAGTCTAGTCACGAAACTGATAAATTTTATGACTAAGGGGGCCCAACCTCAATTAATTGTTAAGATTAATTTTATCCGTTCTAGACGTTTGAGAAATGAGCAATTTTCTTTTTAAAACTTTGAAGTTTTTCGTACCTTCCATTAAAAAGAAAATTTTATTTTTAAAATTTTTTATTTAAATATATTAGTTATTTATATAAAATAAATTATTTCAGTCAAAACATTCAAAACTGAATGACCATTGTACTGGGAAACCCGGTAGTAACCAGTAATTTTTGGAGACCCGGAAATAAAAGAAAATTTGGTTTTAGACAGGGAATGAAAAAAAATTTGGAATAGAAATTTACCCAACCACCTTAGTTTTCTTTTTAATGTTAAGTTCATTTTGTTACTTTTCCAATTACGAAATCTTATAGTTTGAAATTCTAAATTCTAAAATATTTTACTTCACAAAATTTTTTATTTTTCATCTTCATTTTTAAGTGTTTACTTCCTCCTGAAATAATTTTAAAATTTAGTTTTGAAGAAATAAATAATTAAACATTTGGAAAAATTTAATTTGGGAATCCTCGATTTAGAAAATGTTTAAATAAAATATGAATTTGGAATTCTGTATCTGCTTGAATTTGAACAATTTACAGAATTTTACATTGAAAATTGAACTTTTTTAATTCAAATCCTTAGCAGCTAAGTGTATGTAAACGTCCGGTTTAATATTTATAAACTATTTTCGTTTGAAGAATAATTGCAATGTAATGATTCGAATTCCAAGAGATATTGTTTTAGTCTAAAATATTCTGTTTCTAGCCTATTAAATTTGAAATTTTTTCAATAAGAAATATTATCTTGTTATAATTTAACAATACTTGACTGTCCACTTAAAATTGGCAATTGTAAACCAAATGCTGAAGACAAAAAGATTTTAAACTTAAATTAAAAAAAAATATTCTAAAATTTCTAAATTTTCAAGCAATTGTTTTTTTTGTCACGTTTTTTTTCAATTGAATTAATTCTAACTATGGCTTCTCACAAATTTTTGAAAAATAGTTCAATTTCAGTGAAATGGCTTTTTTTATATGCTCTAGAACTCTCTGTTTTGTACGAAAATCTATTATTAAGATAATTATTTTTTGTAAGTCTTAAACTTTTTTGGTTAAAAATAATTTTTTTTCTCTTATGAAACATAGCTGATAATATAGTTTTAATTCCTAAAATCATCGACAACTCTGTTTCAAGAGACCAGATTTTTAGCACGACTACTACCTTAAATTTGAATTTTAAAAGAAAGAAAACCAATTTTACTAATTAGGTTTTTTTTCTGAATTTGAAGAGAGTTTTTTCCGTAAGATTTTTTATTGACTTTAAGGGAATATTTTTTATTATTATTTATTTCTGAATTGGAATAGGGTAATTTTATTATTTAAAGAAATTTTTTAGTTTGACAGGGAGATATTTTGGGTTTCATTTTTTAAAATAAATTTAAACAGGGAAACTTTTTTATTTTTATAGAGTGGGAAGGAAGGAAATTTTGGTTATTTCAATATTTTTTCAATTGAAAGAGGCCCTTTTTCTTTTTAGCACTTTTATTGATTTGAAGAGAAGAACTTTTTATTTCCGATCTTTTTTTCTGAATTGGTGAGTGAATTTTATTTTTAACATTCTTATACATTTAGAGGTAAGAAAAGTTGTTCGTTTTTAAGATTCTCTTCCACAACTTCTTATTTTTATCATTTTATAGATGTAGAGGAGGGGGATTCCTGTTTTAAATTTTTTCTGGATTGACAAGGGACATTTTTTTATTTTTAGGATTTTTCTCCAGTTGAAATCGATAAAATTTCGTGTTTATTTTTGTTTTGAATTGGAAAAGGGCCTATTTTGGTTTCTATCATTCTTATTGAGTTGTAAACGATGAAATTTTTGTAATTTTTTTCTGAATTGGAAAAAGTGATATCTTTGAAACAAAGTTTTTTAGTTTAATAGAAGAATTTTTCATTCATAATTTTTTTCTGCATTGGAAGAGTATCATTCTTTTATTTCTAACTTTTTATTGAGTTTATAGCGAGCAAATTTTGGTTTTAAATATTTATTCTGAATTTTAATGGGAATTGGAAGAAGTTATTTTTCTGTTTGGAAGTTGTATTGAGTTGAAGGGGAAGGGAGCTTTTTTCATTATTTTTTATAAATTAGAGAAGCTTAACATTTTATTTTAAATATTTGTATTGATTTATATCCGAGAAAATTTCCGTTTCAATTTTTTCTGAATTGGAAGAGGCCATTTATTCTTTTTAGCACTTCAATTGAGTCGAAGGAGTACAATTATTATTTTTAAACCTCTTTTTTGGAAGAGATTAAGTTTTTATTTTCAACATTTTCATTTATTTAGAAGAGACGAAATTTAGGTTAAATTTTGTTTTCTGAATTGTTAGAGGTGCATTTTTTGGTTTTTAGACTTTTATCTAGTTGTAAACAAGAAAATTCTTCTTCTATCTTTTTGTGAATTGGAAGAGGAATATTTTTTTTATTTGGAAGATTATTATCGAATAGGAAGGGAAGAAATTTTGGGGTTTAGGTTTGTAACATTTTTATTGAGTTGAAAGGGTGCAGATTGTGGTCCTTAATTTCTTTCAGAATTAACAGAGGTACATGTTTTTCTTTTTAACATTTTTCGAGTAGTTTTCAATTTTGTACAGGATTCAAAGTGATGTGACGGTTTACAATTATTACCTTGTCAATTTCAGTGTAATTTAATTTAAAATTTTCTAGTTAAACGATGATAAAGCTTGCATTGTATATTCGTAAATTATTGAGCATTCAAATAAAAAAAAATTAATAAAAAATGTGTTAAATTCAACTTCAAAATTTCAGAATTCAAAAGAGTTTTACTTCGAATGCCTTAATTTCCAGTTTAGCTTTGATTATTTCAAATAAAGAATTTTTTAGTTTTAATAGTTCAAATTTTTTAATTTCGATTTCCTTAAAAAGTTTTTCGACACCTAAAAAAAGGGGGAAATGACTGGTATTTTTTTACCCCAATTGAAACGAGCATCCGTTTACTTTTTTATTGACTATAAAAAAACATTTTTTTGACAATCGTAATGCCATTTAAAAAATATTTTAAAGCTCTATATAGATTTAAAAAGATACTAAAGGTAGTCTTGAAAGCTTAAATGTCCTTTTTCCATAATGGACTTGGTGATAAGGAGCAAAGAGATAGGAAGAGGGCAAAAAGGAGAAAATAGAGGGTTAATTAAAAACTCGTTTCAAGTCTGGTTTATTATTATGAGAATTTAAGATTCTGTTTATTACATAAATATTCAAAGCTTCTCAATGGAGAGACTTAACAACATTTTTCTTATTGAAATTAAAATTTTTCTCAAGATATTGATTAAAAATTCTTTATTAAATTGGAAAGATCTTAAAATTGGCAGAAATTTAGAGATGTTATACCAATAATATTTTTAACTTTCCACCGTAACTGAAAACTGATTTTCTGGTTACTTTCCTTATTAAATCAACGAATGGTGGACGTTTCCTGATAATTCACTCGTGACGTTGCTCGAACAAATTAATCTTTTTGGTGGACGGTATTTTCCCTCTAGTCGTAAATTTACGAGATTCGAACAGCGACATCGGAATTTATCCTACCCTTTTCAGACTCTCGTATTTACGATTAATTTCAATAATTCGACGAGTTTCAATCAGTGCAATCGAACCCACCTCCTTTAAATATTCTAAAATAAAGAGAAATGTAGGATTAGAGAAACCTCCCTAAAGTGGATAATAGGGTGATCCAAAAATGCTTTGGAAATTTTTTTTCTCGAATTTTTATTTATGGCCCCTGGAAATTTTTTTGAATTCACAAAAAAATAAATCCTCTTTTTTTAACAAAAAATTATATTCAGAGGTCGCTCAAGTCCCATCATGTTTAACATAAGTGGAAAAAAGGGGTTTGCGAGTTTTTTGTGTTAATTATGATAATTTTGATTTCAGAGTTCAGAAATTTATTTATTACTTTACTAAGTAAAAAGTGTGTAAAAAGCAAAAAAATTTAGAAGAATCCTCATATATTCAGTAATAATAAATCTAGCGATAGTTATAAACAATGATAATTTGTTTTATTAATTAGTTTTGCTAAATTAAATTAACTATTAACTCACTCTAAGTGAATTGTAGATAAATGATTGAAAACTTCAGAAAAAAGCAACTTTGTGGCATTATTTAAATTGAATATCATTCCAATAATGATAAGTTGTTTGAACAATTCATTTTGTTATATTTAATTATTTTATTCGCCTCACCCAAATTGGAAATTGGAAAAAAATTGGACAATTTTTGAAAAAAACTGCTATTTTGTAGTATGATTCTCAAAAGAATATTATTAACCATGATTTTTGTTTGAGCAATTATCTTTGTAAACGTTGATTAAGTTAATTTTTTTTATTTTGAGAATTTGAAAAAATTAAAGTTAACAAAAATAATTGGTACAATACTTATATATTATTTTAAATAATACTCTCTTTCCTTGATAGCAGAAATTTTGCGGTTTTAAATATTTGTCTATTTTTCACATGGTGTCAAATTAATTATGAAACAAAAATTTAATCTCTTTTAAATCTATAAAAATCAAAGAGCTTCCACCTTCAAATTTAGAGAAAATTTTAAAATCAAAAGAAACTTACTCTTATTGAAAATTTACAAAAATTGGACAATTATTGAAAAAAACAACTATTTTCTAACATTATTCTAAAAGAATATTATTAACCATGGTAATTATTGTTTAAATTATTATATTCGTAAAAATTCATTAAGTATTATCTTACTCTAATTGAAAATTAGAAAAAAATATTTTGAAAACTGCTATTTTCGAGCATTACTCAAAAAGAATATTATTAACAATTATAATCATTGTTTGAACTATTATATTTGTAAAAATTAGTTATGTATTATCATACTCTAATCGAAAATTGGACAAAAAGTGAAACATTTTTTAACTAACCATAACTTTATAACTCTTTTGGAGAAAATGTTGCTAAAAACAATAATAAATTGTTTTAAAAATCTATATAAACATCTAATTGTCAGTATTAAGTAGTATTTCATGTATTAGAAACAATTTGCTAAAAAAAATCCACAACAAATTCCTAATTAGCGCCAAAAACTTGCAAAACTCATTTTTTCACTTATGCTGTTTTTTGAAACCCCATAAAACATGCTTATGCGGGTGAAATTTAAAAAGTAATATTTTATTTATATTCTACGGCTAATTATAAAGAGAAATGTTGAGTTTCAACTCGATTCAGCTAAATACCAGTTTTTTCAACAGCAACGAAATTATTTTTGTGTGGAATCGAACATATTTTCAGGCGATATGGATGAAAATTCGAAAAAAATGGTTGGACCACCCTAGTGGATAATGTAACATACAGTGGATCATAGGATGGTGCAAATTTGGTTTTTCTTGAATTTTCATGCATATTTCCGGGAAATTTCTTCGAATTCACACAAAAATAGACATCTTTTTTTATTTGAAGAAAAACGATGTATTTAACATGTATTTCCCATAAGAAAAAAAAACAAGCTTTTGTAAATTGTCTCTCATACATAAAATACGACTTTATACTGTAATGCTAGATACGCGCCGCTTTTTCAAAATATTGCAATTTTTTTCCACCTTTCAGTTATACCGAAGAAATTATAGTTTAAATTTAACAACAATAATAGTTTAAACAATGATTACTATTTATAATAATATTATCCTCTAATAATGCTATAATAATGCTAGAAAGTTGCAGTTTTTGCTAAAGTTTTCCACTTTTGGTCCAATTTCAATTAAAAAGCAGTAATAATTAATTTAATTTAATAAAAGTAATTTTTTTAAGAATTCTTTTTTAATAATATTATAAAGTTTCGCTTTTTGTCTGAACTTTTTTCTTCTTTAGATTAAGTATGGTAATAATAATTTCAATATAATAAAAATAGTTATTTAAACAATCGATTCTTATTTTTTTTAATATTCTTTATTTATAATGTTAGAAAGGTGTGTTTTTCCCTAAAAATTTTAAATTTTTGTGTGCTTTTTGCTTAAAGTGTCGTAATAATTAATCAAATTTATCAAACCTAATTGTTTTAACAAATTATTATTGTTTATAAATATCTACTCTCATAGTGTTCGATAGTCGCGGTTGTTACAGTATATTTTAATTTATTTTCAACGTTGCAGTTACATCGAGTCAAAAATCATTTAAATTTAAGGAAATTAGTTATTTTAATAATTTATTATTATTTATGATAACATTAGTCTAGAATAATGCTTTAAAGCAGCAGTTTTTGTTCTCAAAATTTCCACATGTAGTCAATTTTTTATCATAATTCAGTGATAATTAATTATTTTTAATAAAAATTATTGTTTAAGCAATTAACTTTTATTTGTATTATTATTATCTTTCAATAATGTTAGAAATTTCGGGTTATTTCGCAATTTTTTCGGATTTTTGGCTACTTTTCATTTAGAGTGTGGTAATAATTAACTGAATTTATCAAACAATATTGCTTCAAAAAATTATTATTGTTTATAATTATCTTTTCCTATAGTAATACCAGATAGTCACCGTTTTCCCTAACACCTAAATGATTTTCAAATATTTAGTTATATTGAGGTTAGCGAGGTTAGAGGTTTTAAAACAAAAATGATTAAATTTCTAAAAATATTTTCATCTACTATTATCGGTTTTTTTCACAGAAAATCGTTTTTTTCAATCAAAAATCATTATAATTTATATAACATATAAGACATTTTTTATTATATCAGTCTTTTTCGTCGTAAACTGTTATTTTTAATTCAAAAATTATATTTTAAATAATATTTACAATATTTGAACAATAATAGATTATATTTATATTTTTTGTCGGAAATTGGTATTTTTGATAAAAAATGCAGCGGTCCTTATTGCCTTTCTATTAGTTTAGATAAAAGATACTATGAATTACAAAATCTTTGTCTCAATATATATTTATTTAAATATTGGTTTGTTTTTATTAAATTAAATTGTCTATGTTATAAATAAATAAATTGATATGACTGCTTTTATTTCATGAGCTTGAATTAAATTTGAAAAATTTAAGTAAGCAAAAGCGGACTTTAAATTAATGAGAAAAACCAATATTAGGTCTTCGGCATTCGTAATTGAAGTTTGCACAACACTAGAAGAAATTTTGTTCCCTTATGGTGCTTGCATTGACCCTATATTATTTCAAAATAGGGCACGGAAATAGGTGAAGGGAGTTTTCCCACAAATTGAATTTGGGCTGGCGAAAACGAAAACTTTTCTGGAAGTGCTAAAAGCAACTGTTTGCAACTTTGAAAACTTTCAAGTCTCTTCATTGCGCCTTATGCTCTCTATTGAAAAGAGACTTCGGTGCATTGAAAATAAATCCTGACATCTGAATTAAACTGAAATAAAAAAAAAATAATTTATATTTTTTTATTGAGGGGCTATCAATTAATTACGGAATGTTTAAAGATAGAAAAAATTTTGTTTGAATTTAAAATAACATTAGCAGAACAAAACATATTTCTGAATGAAACATTTTGTTTGAATATGTGCAGAGTATTTGTTAAAGAATACAGAACTTTTTCTCCAACATCAAATTGTCGATTAAAAAAAAGTAACTACGAATTGAAGCCTGTAAAGTTTTTTTTAATGTTTGGAGAAAATTTAGGGAGAAATTTCTATTTTCATTCAAGGCACATGTGTAATGAATTTTTTTTTCATATAATTTTTATACAATTAGTGTTATTTTAAATTCAAAAAATAATTTTAAAACACTTTGAACATTCAAAAAGTATTCGTAAATAAAATTATTTTATTTATTTATTTTTAATAAATAAATAATATTGATTAGATACAAATTTTTTATTGTCTGAATTTAGGAGTTTCCTAGTTAGGCTATTTTATAATTCGGTAATTTTCTTCTAGGGAGTTTTTTTTTTAATTTTTCTGTCGTCTCTTTAGATTTTATTTTCGATTATTTTGTAGAAAAACATTCAGAGGACTGAAAAATCCCCAAAAAATAAAATTTCCGAAATATAAAAATAACAATAGTCGAAATAAAATATATTTCTTAATGAAAAATTTGTTTGAAAATGTGCACAGTACTTTTCAAAGATTAGAAAAAGTGTTCTTTAAAATTAAATTGTTAATTTAAAAAATAAAAGAAACAAAAACTTGGAATTGAATTCAGAAAAGTTTGATTAGAAAATTTTCACTAGGTTCGGGGAAAATTTAGGGATAAATTTCTTTTTTCGTTCAAGGTCCACTTGTTTTAAAATTTATTTTTAGGACCAATTCTATAAAATTATTGTTACTTTAAATTCAACCAAGAATTTCAAAACACTTGGAAATTTTTAAGAATTCTTGCAAATGCAAATATTTCATTCTTTCATTTTTGATGAGTAAATAATATTTTTTATAAGAAAAATGTTTAATTGTTTAAATTCAGGAGTTTTCCAGTTTAAATATTTTATAATTCGGTAAGTTTCTGTCGGTAGTTTTATTTGCCTGAATTTTTCAGTCATCCCTTTTGATTTTTCTTGCGATAATTCTTTTAGAAATATCGAGACGACTGGAAAATTCCAAAAAATAAAATTACTGAAAATAAAAAATTACTGAAATTTAAAAATCCTAAATTAGAAAATTCTCTGATAATAAAATCTTCCAACAGTTCATCATATTACCGAATTTGAAAATATTCCCCGAAAAAGTCTCGAATTTAAACAATTAAGAAATTCTTTTTTTAAGAATATTATTTATTTATTAAAATTGCAATACTGAAGTATTTTGTTCAAATAATAATATTTTTTAAATAGATTACAGTATCGAACATTTGGTAATTTCAGGAATTTTCTATTTGGAAGATTTTCTTGGCAGAAAATTGCCAAATTATAAAATATCCGTCACCGTATAATTCCCTATTGTCTAAAATTTTCCAAATTTTGGCCTAATAATATTATTTATCAATTATAAGAATTTAATATTGAAATATTGAAACAATAATTAGAAAAAAACATTTAGCCGGTATTTTACAATTCGGCAATTTTGTGTGAGAAATATAATTATTCATTTATTTTCAAATTCCGTATAATATTGTAAATTGTTCTAAAATTTTGAAGATTTATAATTTAAAAAATCCTTCATTTCAAAGATTTATTATATCATATAATATTGGCTGATTTTGTAAATCAAAAATCAAGAAATGTTCGATTCTAAATCTTCCAAATTGAAAAATTTCAAATTTAAATTATCAGAACTATGAACTTTTTAATTGTCAAACTTAAAACTTTCATCATTTTAAATTGTAAATTTTAAAAATAAAAATGTCTTCAATTTTAAAGATATCGTATTCATGGTTTGGCGATTTTGAAGAGTTCCAAAGAAAAAAATTAAAAATTTTTTAAATATAGAATTCGAATTTATTTAACCAATAAGATTTATATTTTGAAGGTTTATAATTTTTAACATTTGTTTTCATATATATCAATTTCAAAAATTTACAATTTATACTAATTAATTCATTAAAATTTTGTATGGTTTTAAAAATCAAAATTCAAGAATTTTAAATTCCAAACCTTCCAAATATTAAAAGAAATGTGAAATGAATTATCAAAATTGTACATTTTTATTTGTGCGAAACATCAAACTTGCAGAATTAAAAATTTTTTAAAATAAAAAATCTTTTATTCGAATGATTTAGAATTTGAAGTTATATGTTTCCGAAACATTACAATTTAAAACTCTTTATATGAAAAAATTGTTTTAATTTAAAAAGAATTAATTTGAAAATTCAACTATTTGTTTACGAATTTATTTATTTTGTTAAAAATTTAACTTAATGGTTGAAAATGTATCTTTTTATGTGGAAAATTCAAATATGTGGTCACAAGTGTTTAATTTTGTTTAAAATTTTACTATTTTGTTAAAAAGACATATTTTTTGTTCAAAAAATCAACTGCTTTGCTGCGGAATCTTTTTCTTGGCTTGTGAATTTATCTTCTTTAGTAGAAAATTAATCTGTGTTGATTAAAAATCTAGTTATTTTGTTGAAACTCTAATATATTTGGACTTGAAATCTTGAGCGTTTTATATTTAATTCAAAATGGCACAGCAGGACCTCGCGAATCGAGACTCGCATTTGCAATATTTATAAGTTTAAAAATCTACTTATGTAATAATAATGATAATTATCAACCGCTTTTTATCGTTGTATTCAACCAAAAATTAAATTATTAATAATATTAAACTTTAAATACGAAATTTAAAAAAAACCAATGTCCGATCCGAGAGGTCCTGTTCATTTATTGTGTCGAATTGTGTTTTCTTTTGCTTGAAAGTTAAACTATTTTGTTGTAAATGCAACTGCTTAATCGATAATTATATTTGGTTTCAAAAATTTAAATATTTGGTTGAAAATTCATCTCGTGTTGCCCAAAAATGGACCATGTAGTTACAAAATCTAAAATGTAGTGAAAAATGTAATCATTTTGTATAATGTTCAACTCTTTTCTTAAAAGGGCATCTTATTATTCAAAAATTTTACTGGTTTGTTGATTGTTTCCTTTCTGGATTGAAAATTTTTCTCTTTTGGTAGAAAGATAATCTGTATTTGGTTGAAAATTCAATTTTTTTTCTAATCAGTATATTTCAACTTGAAATCTTGAGCGCTTTATATTGAATTCAATATGGTACACCAGTACTTCGCAAATTGGAATTAGAATTTGTATTATTTATGAGTTTAAAAATTTACATATGTAATAATAATAATTTTAGTAACCACTTTTTATTGTCTTATAAAAACTATCAATTAAAATTATTAATATTAATAAACTCTAAATACGAAATAGAAAAAAAATCGAGGTCCAATCCGAGAGGTCCTGCTGTACCTTTACAAACAATTTATTGATATTATGAATAATATTGTTTTCACGTAAAAAATTTAACTATTTGTTTAAGAATTTATTCATGTGGTTGAAAAATTTTAAAATTTGCCTGAAAGTTCGGCTATTTCATATAAATGCAACTGTTTGATTAATAATGAACTTTTGTGTTGAAAATGTAACTATTGAGTTGAAAATTTATCTCGCTTTGTTAAAAATTTAGCTATGTGGTTAAAAAAATTTTATTTTGTTAAAAATTTAATCATTTTTTTGAAAATTCAACTATTTTGTTAGAAGAACATGTTTTTGTTTAAAAATTGAACTGCGTTGGAGAAAACTCTTCTTCTTGGTTTGTAAATTTATCTTTTTTGTAAAAAGTTAATCTTTTTTGGTTCGAAATTCAACTATTTTATTAAAAATTCAATATATTTGTATTTAAAATTATAAGCGTTTTATATTGAATTTAATATGGTACAGCTGGACCTCGTGAATCGAAAATCGCTTTAGCAATTTTTATGAGTTTAAAATTCTGCATGTATTTAATGATAATGATAATTTTCGTGACCACTTTTTACTGCCGTATAAAAAGCATAAAATAATATTTTTGATTTTAAGGCTATGTGAGAGTGGGTCACATGACCAGATTCCTACCCTACCGACAATTTTTTTATTTCCTGCATTATTTGAACATGAAGTGCCACATCGAGTTGAAAATTTGGGACACTAAATAAGAAGCACTAAGAAAGGTGGGTCTGGTCCTTAATTTTTATAATGATGAACAAAATTTTTTCTGTAAATATCTTTTTGTTGCTTTTTTCATCATTATTAAAATTTAGGACCAGACCCACCTTTCTTAGTGCTTTTTATTTAGTATCCCAAATTTTCGATTCGATGTGGCACTTCGTGTTAAAATAAGTTAGGAGATAAAAATTTTTTCAGTAAGGTATAAATATGTTCACGTGACCCACTCGTCACATGGCCTTAATACACTTTATATGCCAAATAGAAAAAATTCAGGTCCGATCCGAGAGGTTCTGCTGTACCTATAAATAAATTTTATTTATACAAAATCAAAGAAAAAAAAATTGACTTAAAAGATTGCTAATTTTAAAACTTCGTTCTATCTAAATTTTAAATTAGTTTACATTACAAGATTTTTCTATTAAGTTGTCACTGCTGGATATTTTCCTCTCAGAAATGAGTTTGAAATTCACTGTCGAAAGAGTATATTTTCACAGACAATTTCCTGGCCAATGTTTAAAAGCATATAGGAAGCACTATTTTACTATGGATTTATGTCAGAAAATTCAAGAAGTTTGGCAAGACTTTATTGCCTGTAAATTACGCGTGAATTATAGAATGCACATATGCTGAAATGATAATTCTTGTTGCGCCTCATTAGCTACTTTTTAGCAGGCGACATTTTACAATTAAGTAAGGCAGTGTGTCGCTTTTGGGAGGCTTAATTACAAATAATTCCACTGACTGACTGGATGTAGTTTCACAACCATTCTCTGGTTTTCGAAGCATTTTAAGGGGTTGTTGACGTACATATGTTACGATTGTAACGACCGGTATTGGGTGTCTTTATTTTCCGGATCTATCAAATGACTCTTCATTAAGGTGGTCTGAAAATACATTGGAATTGTTTTGCCCTCAAATTTTTAAGTACATCAAACCTAAATTTTTTCGAATTCGCTAAAAAAATAAATTCGGCTTAAAAAAAAAAAAGAATATTAGAGGTCCCACAAGTTTAGCAGGTATTTCCCATGAAAAAAGACGTTTTTGAATTTTTTCAGATTCGTCAATATTAGGTGAATCGGGCTAAAACTCAAATTTTCTCTTTAGAAATAGCTATAGAATACAAATAGTGATTTTTTGAATGTCACATAAGTCTAGTTAATAGGATTAAAAAAAAAACCCCATAAGTGAAAAATTGAGTTTTGCGATTTTCTCCGGCTAATTATAATTTTTTCGGGTTTTTAATACAAACTGTTTCTTATAAAAAAAATACTACGTTTACCTGATAATTGTATGTTCACATAATTTTTGTAATTAAAATTAAAAATTATCATTAAAATATTAAATTATATTCAATGAAAATAATTTTTCAAGCAATTTATAATTATTTTTAATGATTTCTATGATGATTATAATGATATTTTTGTATTATATGTAATGGTAGTAATCTGAAATTTTTTCTAAAATTCTTTACTCTGTCAAGCTTTTCCTTAGTTTGAGGTAATGATTCAGTCAAGTGTACAAACGTAATTGTTCAAACAATTTATTATTGTTCTGAATGATATTCTTTTTGAATAGTGCCAGAAAGTTACCTTTTTTCTTAAATATTTAACTTTTTAACCAATTTCTACTTCCATACATTTAAAATTTAATCTAATTTGATAAAAATAATTTTATAAACAAATTGTGTTTTTCTTTACTATCTTGTCCTATATTAATATTAGATAGTTGCAGTTTTAATTAATGCAATTTAACAAGAAGGAGAAAATAATAATGAACAATAATAATTTGTTTAAGCAATAATGTTTCTCAAATTGCATTAATGAATACCTTGCTCAAAGTGAAAAGCTGACAAAAACTATAAAACTTGAGAAAAAACTGAAATATTCTAGCATTATTCTAAGAGAATATTCTACAAATAATAATAAATGTTTTTTGCAATTATTTCTGTTAAATTTAATTAATTATTGCTTCGCTTTAAATTAAAAATTAAAAAACAAGTTAAAAAATTCGGGAAAACCGTGACTTTTTAAGTATATTCTGATAGAAAATTTCTATAAACAACAATAAATCATTTTATAAGCATATCAATGCAGAGTAACATTTTATTTAACAGAAACGATTTAATAAGACAACGCGAAAAATCGTAATTAGCGCAAAAAACTCGCAAAACACCATTTTTTAATTATGGAATTTTCTCGGGACCCTATGAAATATACTTGGGAAGGTGATATTTAAAAATTAATTTTTTATTCGTATTCTATGTTAAAAATTTATTTTTTTGGTTATGGATTTTTTTTTTAATTAATTCTTTTAACAGGAATTTTAAGTAGTTAAAACTTGAATTTTGTTGTTCAAAATTCTTTTTTATTAAATTAATTCAATCGCAATATAAAATTTATATTTAAAATATTCTCAAAATGGACTCACATTTGACTGAAAACCAGTATACA
This sequence comes from Belonocnema kinseyi, assembly GCF_010883055.1. NCBI lineage: Eukaryota > Metazoa > Arthropoda > Insecta > Hymenoptera > Cynipidae > Belonocnema > Belonocnema kinseyi. The sequence continues at coordinate 44,348,908 of NC_046660.1, forward strand.
GGATCCCAAAATATCTGAAAAAATTTCTTTATAAACTCATAGGGCCAACGATAAAAAAACTATCATAAGCAATTTGGTTTAATTTTTCCATTGAATTTAAGGGTAAAATTTTGTCTGCATTAGAAGAGGGAAATTTTTTAAAATATTTTTATTGATTTAGAAAGAAGGACATTTTTATAAAAAAAATTTATTATTTGGCAGGTAAAAATTTTTTTGTAAAGATTTTCATTTTGTTGAACAAAAATTTTAATTTTTTCTGAATTAGGAAAGGAACCTTTTTTATTTTCATTTTTTTCTGAATTGAAAAAGGCAAATTTTTTATTTTTAACATTTTTATTAAGTTTTGGAAGATAGAAAATTTTAGCTTTCAATTTTTTCGGAAGACAAAGAGGTCCTTTTTCTTTTTATAATTTTTATCGAGTTGAAAGTGATGAAATTTTTTTTCTGAATTCAAAGAAGCCATTTTTTGTACATTTTTATGGAATATAAAATATAAAATTTTTGTTTGAAATTTTTTTTTAACTATACTATATTTAAATTGAAAGAACTTAAAATTAAAATTTTTAAACTCAAAAGGATTTTTGACAACAGTAAAAAGCAGTTTCAATCTCATAGTTTGAATTTTCAAAGAAAAGGAAGACAATTTTGGTATTATTTTCTTGCCAAATTGCAAAAGGTACTTTTTGTATATTTCTATTGCGTTGAAGGCCGCAAGTTTGGTATATATAGTAATTTAATTTAGTTTTAAATAAGGAAAATTTAATTTTGAATTTTCGTTCAATTGACAGAATCTCTTTTTCTTAATCATTTTTATTGAAATTTAAGGGATAATTCAGGCTTATTTTTTCCGAATTAGAATAGGCAATTTTTTCATTTCAGTTTTTTTCATTGCGTTTAAGGGAAGAATTGTTTTTTATCAATTTTCGTCTGAATCGGAAGAGGGAATTTTTTTATTTGTAAGACTTTTGCAGAGTGGGATAGGACAAAACTTGTGTTATTTACTTTTCTGAATGGGCAGAGGAAATTTCCTTTTTTTTATCATTTTTATTAATTTGAAGGGGTGAACTTTTCATTTTCAATCTTATTTATTTTGAACATTTTCATTGAGTTGTAGGGGTGGATTTTTTTTTAATTTTGTACTGAATTGCATGAAGAACTTGCTTGGATGTATTGATATCTAGGGATTAAAATTAGTTGTATAAAATTAAGTTTTTCGGAATTAGTGCCAAATGGAAATTTTTCTTTTTAAATTAAAAATATGTATCGTTGGATAAATAGGTCGCGCTCTCAAAATCAAATTCAGACTAATTAAACAGATTTTATTTAAAGACGAGCAGGACTTTTCTAAACATTCTGTAAACGAGTGAGCTGAAAGTTTAGATAATAGACAAACTTTTAAACTATCTCGCGATTTTGTGGTTTCAGTTGTTTTAAATTTACCCTATAACTGATTTGGAGTTTATTCTTGGAAGTCTGACTGAAAAATGTAGATTTGGGTAAAATCAAGTCGGTTCTTATTTATTAAAAATTTAATAATTTTATCGCAGCAATTCACCTTAATTTATATAAATACGTCAAAGAAAATTTAATTATAATAATATGATTTTAATGCTTTCGTCTACTAGGTTTAAATTAGTTTTTTTTTGAAGTATTGATTGTTATTTTATTAGAAAAAGTTATTGTTACAAGTATAATGAATTACGTGGGAATTCAACTTGTAAGGGTTTTGAATAAAACAATCTTGACTCTTCGCAGCTTAGCGTGTAAGAGCATCAGACCGGAGATCTGAAAGAGCTGGGTTCGGATCCCAGCGCAGCTAGAGTCTTTTTTCACAATTGATAAAATAACAATCAATATTTAAATAAAAATTGATTTTATATCTAGTAGGCAAAAGCATTAACATTATATTATTTACTATATTTTCCTGGTCTAAAACTACAGCACCAAAATAAAAATTTTATTTTTATTATTATTATTAGGAGACTAATATTAATATTAGCGTCTAAAAAAAGTTATCAAATTTATAGAACATGCATTTTCAATAACCGTCAAGGATCTTGATATAGTATTCTTGTCAAAATTTTGTTTGCCTTGCATTTATTTATTTTATTTGTTTGCAGTAACTTCCTCCTAATAAACCTTTTTGTTAAGAATTCGCCTTTTTTGTTCAAAAATATAATCTGTTTCAGTATAAATCTTTTTTGTTTTTGAATGAAAATCCAGCTTTTTAAATTAAAAATAAATCTTCTTTGGTTTTTTAAAGCTGCGATCTCCTGATCAACTATTTTATTAAAAATTCAACTTTTTGGTTAAAAAATTTAAACTGTTTTAGTAGAAGTTTCATCTTTTTTTGAACAAAAGTCCAACTTTTTGATTGAAAATTAATCTTCTTTGTTTGAGGATACAACTATTTTGTTGAAAATTCATCTTTTTTAATTGAAAAGTTAACGATTTTTTCAAAGGTATAACCACATTTTTTAACTGAAAATTCAACCATTCTAGTTGAATATTCATAATTAATTTGAAAATTAATTGCTTTAGTTCAAAGTTTAATTATTTTGTTGAAAATCAATTTTTGTCAATTAAAAATTTAAATACTTATAGTATTTAACTTTACAATTTTTTTTGAAAATTGTTATTTTTTAGTTAGAAATTCGTCTTTATTTAAGAATATTCTCGACTTGAAATGTTCTCTTTTTTGGTTTAAAAGTGCTACTGTTTAGTAGAAAGAAACTTCATATTTTTTTTTAGAAAAAAATGAAAGTTTTTGGTTGAAAATTAATCTTTCTTGGTCGATAATAATTAGACTTTTTTTCGTTCACCTCTTTTTTGGTTCAAAAACAAAACTTTTTTGTTGATAATTAACTTTTCTGTTAAAACCGGAGGTGTTTTAAAGAAAAATCGACTTTCGTCTTGATATTTTAACCATTTGGAGGAACTTTTTTTGTCTTTTGGACTGTAAAATGTTTATTTATTGAAAATTCGTTCATTTGGATGGTAAATGGGCCATTTTAGTTGAAAATGTTCGATTTGAAAGCCAACTGATTTCTTAAATCATCTTTTTGCTTTAAGATTCTACTATTTAACTGCAAATTGATTAATTTTGTTCAAAATTCATATATTTTGTTACAAACCTTGCTTTTTTTATTACAAATTTAACTATTATCTTTAAAAGTTGTCTATTTAGATAGGAAATTCGTGCGCTTGGATTAAACATTAACATGTTTTTTGACGAACCCAAACAGAATAATTTTTAGTCAAAAAATAGATTTTAAGGGGAAAAAAATTAATTGTTTACCAAGAAGATTAATTTTGTACTCAAGAAGACGAATTTTCAATCAAATAAATACATTTTCAACAAGCAAAGATCCATTTTTTATTTAAAATATAAATTTTCAACTGAAAATGAAACAGTAACATTTTCAGTTAAACAAATTCATTCTCAAAAAAAAAAAAATAATCTTCATAAAAAAGTTCATTTCCAATCGCGCAGTCTAATTGTCAACTTAATGGTTCAATTTTTAAGGCAAAAAGACGAATTTTCAACAAAACAGATAAATTATGAAATTAATTTTCAACCAAACAGTTGTATTTCTATTCACAAAAGACAAATTTTCAACCAAAAGGTTAATTTTCTACCAAAAAAGAAGAATTTTTAACAAAATAAATTAGTTTGTAACAAAAATTAAAATTTGTAATTTAAAATGTCAATTTTCAGCATAAAAAGGAATGGTTGTATTTTCAATCTAGAAGATTAATTCTTAACCGTAAAAAAGCAAACGAATTTTCGGCAGAATAGTTACATTTTTAATCGGAAAGTTTATTTTTAAACCGTGAAGATTAATTTATTAACAAAAAGATTGATTATTAATAAAATATATGAATTTTCAATAAAAATACATGAATTTAAAACATTACCTAAAATAAAAGTTAAAATTCAAGGTAAGAAAAGAGATTTTCCACACAAAAAAAAAAGAATTTTTAACAAAATAGTTCAATATTTCAAATAACAGCTTAGTTTTTTAATATTAATTTTCATCAAAAATGTTCATTTCCAACCTATTAGTCCAATTTTTATTAAATTATTTAATTTTCAAGCAAAAAATAAGAATTGACCACAAAATAGTTAAATCCCTAAATTAACGTTTAAATAATCAGTTGCATTTTCAACCAGAAAGTACAAACTTTTAACCAAAAAGGTTGATTTTCTACCAAAAATTAAGAATTTCAAACAAAATAAATAAATTTCTCACCATAAAAAAACAATTTTCAATTTAAAATATTGTATTTTCACAAAAAATGGAATATCAAAACTTTCAATCCAAATGTGGATTTTTGAACCGAGAAGATTAATTTTATTCCAAAAAGACTAAATTTTAATCAAATACTTGCATTTTTAACTAAAAAAGATGAATTTCTAACTAAATATTTGTATTTCCAACCCAATTTTCAACCCAAAACTTAATCGTAAACTTTTAAACAAAAAAAAATCTCAACAACGAATATTTCGATTTTCTGGTTGAATCCAGTTAATCTTAAAAAAAATTTAAAGTGAAATTTCTGTCAAACAGGGGGAAAAATAAGAATTCTCTTGTGAGTGTGATGTCTAGAATATGAAAGTGACTTTCAAACTTATCAAATTATTATTTTACTTTTTACTTTACTTTTGCAGGGCCATCTTTCGGAAAATCCGCAAAACTTTGTTAAAATTTATTATCAGGAATCGTAATAAACAATCTTCTAGAATAAAAAAAAAATTCCTGAAGAATTCAATTTAAAGCATTTTCATATAGATAATAAATAGTTTTAACTCAGAACAAGAAAATATCAAGAAACAACTGTTGGAGCCACGGTGGCGTAAGTTGTCAACGCTCTACTCATGGATAGTAGCGTTCTGCGTTCAAATCCGCGCTAAGGGATATTTTTTGTCATTTAAAAATTATTTGACTTGAGTAATCGTTTAAAAAACCAAATTTGTATTAATTATAAATATTTTCGACTCATCGATTGTTGAATTTTCGGTTATATAAAACTCCATTTTGTTCTGAATGTAATATCGTTTGCCCCGGAAAATGATAAAATTGCAACGAATGTTTCCGCTAGATAAAATTACAATTTACATGTTTCAGAATTGAACTGAATGAAGTTATGTGAAATTTACGTGTGTGTGTATGAAGTGCTTCAAAATCAATACAGTAGATCACTGAATAGTAATTTTCGAGTTGGTTGCTCTCTACCGTCTCATGATTCTTGCCTGCTTTTCTGGAATAACGAATGGCATTTGTTTTCGCCCTCATCATGAATTGGATGGATGCCAGTTTTCAAGAATTTGTGATTTTTTCACACAAATTTCATTTAAATTATTACTTTTCTTACATTTTTCATCGAATTTCCTAAACTACTTTTTCAAATTTGAATATCCGACTTTATTAATAAATCATCTTCTTGGTTAAAAATGTTACTATTTAATTGAAAATGTAATTATCGTATTGACAATCAAACAATTTTGTTAGACCCTTATCCTTTCTGGTGGAGAACTAAACTGTTTTTTTTCTAATTTATTAATTCTGTGAGAAAGACATTCTTTATGGTTTGAAAATTAACATGTATTCTTGAAAATTAAGATTTTGTTTAACATTTGGCTTTCTTTGATAGTGAATTTATCTTTCTTGGTTCAAAATTAATTTTTTTAGTAGACAATTATTTTAATTTTTAAATTGAAATATTAAATTTTTCGTTATAAATTTAAATATTTTATTGATATTTATAAAAAATATTTTTGAACTGAAAATTTAACTATATTTTCATTTATTTGTTTAGAAAATTCATCGCTTTTCCCTGTAAGTTAACTTTTCGGTTGGGAATTTCACTCTTCTGGATGAAAATTTCAACTTTTTGATTGAAAATGCAACTATTTTTTGTTTAAGTGTAATTGCGGTTTGTTTGAAAATTCGAGTTTTTTGGTTCAAAATTTATTTTTGCCTTGAATCTTTTTGGGTTAATAAATAAACTGTTTGATTAAAAATTAGTCTGTTTTGCTTGAGAAATAAACTATTCTATTGAAAATTTAATTTTTTGGTTAAACATGAATCTTTGGTAGAATAGTAATGTTTTTTTAGTGAAAATTCAAACTAACTGATTCAGAGTTAAAAGCAATGGATTTAAGTTGAACGACTTTGTTCGAAATTAATTTTTTGTTGTTGTCGAAGTTTCATATTTTGGCTTGAAAATGTTTTTCTTTGAAAATAAATTTTTTAAAGTGCAAATTGACCTTTTTCAGCCGAAAATTAATCTGCTTATTTAAAAGTTCATCTTTTTGTTAGAAAACGGTATATTTTGTTAGAAAATTTAATTATTTGTCTAATATTAAACTTTCTTGTTTAAAATTTATATTCTCAGGTTGAAAATTCGCCTTTTTGGATTTCAAATTCAGTTTCTTTGTATATAATCTTTTTTCGCAGGAAAGTCTTTTTTCTTCGTTATAAATCATCTTTTTTGTTGGGAATTCCACTTTTCTGGTTGAAAATTTCAAATATTTCGTTGAAAATTGCAATTGTTTTTGGTTGAAGCATCATCTATTTTGTTTGAAAATTAGACTATTTGGTTGCAAATTCATCGTTCTTGGTCAATATTCACTTTTTTCAGAATCTCATATTGTCAGAGTGAAAATTGTACTGTTTTGAATAAAATTTGTCTTTTTGCGTTGAAAATGCATTTTTTATTAATTTAAACTTTTTTTATTGACATTTGAACTGCTTATTTAAAAAATCATTTTTGGTTTGAGAATTCACTTTTTTGCTTAAAAGTTTTTTCTTATTTGAAAAATAATTCCTTTTTTCTTTAAAATACCACTTTTATAGTTAAAAATGCAACAGATTTTAATTAAAGTTTAAAACTTTTTATTTGAAAAGTCGACTATTTGATTGTAAATTCAATTTTCTTAATTAAAAATTCGCGTTTGCTTGAAAATCATATTTTCAGGTTGAAAACTTAACTGTTTTGTATAGAACTGGTGTTTTTAGTTGAAAATTAATTTTCTGATTAATTTAATCTTTTTGGTTAAAAATTCAACTGTTTGGTTGAAAATAATCTGCTTTGGTTGAAAAGTCAACTATTTTATTGCAAATTAAATTATTTGGTTACACATTATATTTTGGTTGAAAATTTATGTTTTTGGTTTAAAAATCCATTAATTTTCAGTATAACGTTAATCTATTTTTGTAAAAAATCTTTTTCCATAGAAAAGTTATCATTCCTTGTTAAAATTCATATTTTATTGTCGTTGAAAATTTGGCATTTCTAGTTAAAATTTTCAACCATTTGTTTGAAAATTCATCTCTCTCAATTGAAAATTAACTTTTTTCTGGAAATCATCTTTCCTGATGAAAAATTTTAATATTTTGTATGAAACTCGTCTTTTTCACTTATAAATTTACCTCTTTCGGTAAGAGTCATCTTTCTTCGTTAAAAATGATCTTTTTCGTTTAAAATCCACTTTTCTGGCCGAAAATTTCAACTGACAAGTCAACTTTTTTTTGTTAAAAATTATTCTATTTTGGTGGAATATTTGAATTTTTTAATGAAAATGGATCTATTTGATTCAACACGAACTTTCTAGTTGAAAGTTGATTTTTTCGGGTTGAAAATTCAACAATATTATACAAACAAACTTTTTGCGGCTTGGAAATTCAACTCTTTTGGTAATAATTGATTTCTTTAAGTACGATATTTCCTGCTTGAAAATTCAATTGTTATGCAGAATTTTTTTTGTCTGAAAATTTAACTCTCTGTAAAAATTCATTTCTGTTTGTGAACAATTTTTGTTTGTAAAGAGGTCATCGTTCTATATTGAAAATTAACTTTTTTGTTCTAAATTTCACTTTTCTTAATGTTATTAATATGGTTGATACAACATTTTTTTGATCCATGAAATTATTTGTTGTCTCAAGAAAATACACTAATTTTCTACATGTAAAGAATTTCATGTCAAAGAATTGTTTCCTCTGATACCCCTATTTTCTTGAAAAAATTAACCTATTTTCCCGTTTTTAGATAATTTAAGACTGGAAGTCTGTAATCTGTTTATTCGGATGCATTAACTTCTAATTTAAAACTTCAAACAGGAACCTAATTAACTCTAGCAGTTCTTTATCGCTCTCAATTATTCTAATTATCTCTGAAATTCCGAGAACGTCTCAGTAATTGTATACGAATAAAATTATTAATTTAAAACAAAAAATATAAAAAAATTTTATAACTCGAAAGAATACGAGAAGAATTAATAAAACGGAGGAGTCGACCGACTTACGACAAATTTTATGGTCTTTTCTCGTTTTACTTTGCCGTGATTAATCATCAGTCTCCAACCTCTAGGATAATATTTCGAATTTACGAAAATAACCTGTCTCTGAAAAATGAAGAAATGAGCAAAAATGTTCTTCAATTACATTTTTGATAGCGGTAAAATTTCCCTTGCTCCAGATATGAGATTTGTCATCAAACTGCTTCCTTTTTAGGGTCTGGCTTCATGGTCACGTATTTCGGATCTGAATTTTTTATAATGAATTGCCTTCTCGTTACGTTCCTCCAAACTCGAAAATATTTCGAAAACAAGATGAAATATTTTTTTTTGCATATTAATATGCTTATTTACGGTCACATTCTCCATGCAATATCCTGACCGAGTAATTAAATTAAAATGCAAGAGTATATTGAAATCCATTATCTTTCTTTTTTCGTCTTCTTGATATTTTTTGATACATCGCTTCTGATTCTTTTCCCTTTGTATCATGCTCGACTCTTGAAGAGAATTTAATTTGCCATAAGCTTCCTCTTGGATGAACTTTAACGACTGCACTTTCCAACGTTACGGAATTTCAGACAAGGACGATTAGATGGAACGGATAAAGGACATAAGTAAGACTCCACTTGAACGAGTTAATAAATGACATGAGTACTTGGAAACTATATATATTTACATAATCTAATCGTTAATAAATCGTTAAATTTAAATCATCATATTCAACAAATTCTTATGAGTCACATAGGTCACTCTCTCTCTCTCTCTCTGCAATTTAATGCAATGCAGTCAGTCCCACTTTACACCTCACACAACACAAATAGACGATCGAGTTTGTTAAGTCATCTAAATACAAAAAAAATTTACATAATCGGTTTTAAATTGTACCTCTAGAAAAGTTGTTTTCCTTCTGTAAAATTAGGTTGATTTCACATCTCGACATCAAAAAATTTAATTTCACAGATGTAGGCTCCATGAGCTATGATCGCAATCGTTCTTGAAACGATCGATCCCGATGCAACTGGATGTATACGATACGTCAGTCCCACTCAACACTTCCTATAGAACAATAAGACGATCGAGTTTGTTAAGTCACTTACACACAAAAAAATTTAGTCAATCGGTTGTAAATGGTAGAACCATACAGGTTTTTTATCTCTCCTGGAAAATTAATTTGATTTCATATTTCGGTGCGCACCAAAAAATATAATTGTAGAGATGTAGGTTTAATGAGACACGACGACGACCGTTCTCGCAATGATCGATCGCAATGCAAATGGAGGCAAACTATATGTCAGTCCCACTCGACACTTTCCAGAGCATCAGAAGAAAATCAAGTTTTTTAAATTACCTAGACAAAAATAATAGATTTGTTCGCAAAATGATCGATTCCGACGCAACTGGAGGTTTACGATTTGTCAGTCCCACTCGACACTTCCTTGAATACCAAAGGACGATTAGGTTTGAAAAATCACCTACGTAAAAAAATTATTTACTCAATGGGTTAGAAATTTGTAAAATAACTGCATCGGTTTTAATACAACTTTAAATTAATTATAATATTAATTTTATTATAATTTTTTTATTGTGTTTTAATTTTAATCTGTCTTCAGTAATCTAAAACTTTGATTTAAATTTAAAATTTTATTAGTCCAACTGATTTCCTCGGTTTTTGACACTGATCCATTTTGAAATTGTTAACAATTTGAAAAATTGCCAATTTATTTAATTTTTAAAGTTTATAGTTTCAAATCATGAAGCTTTAAGCATCTTGTTAAAATAGGTAAATCTTTATCATTTGCAAATGAACATCGCTTAATTTTTATAATTTAGACAATTGGAAATGATGAAGTTTTCAATGTTTTTTTTTGTTCTAAAGTGGTTATATTTTGAAGAAGTTAAACTGAAAACTGTTTAATTTTAAAAATTTATAAATAAAAATTGTTGATGTTAGATGATTTTGAATATCAAAAGTTTACAATTTTTTAATTTTCTTAATTGAAAAAATTTCGAATGTAAATCATTAAAATTACAGAAATGTTTAATTATAGACTGTCAACATTAAAAATGTTCAACTTAAAAGATTTAAAATTTGAATTTCTGTAGTTTTAAAAAGTTACAGTTGAATATCCTTTAATTTTAAAAAGATGTAATTTAAATTTTTTGAGTTTCGAAGATTTATATTTTGAATGTATATAATTTATAACATTTTTAAAGAGTATTTTTCATTTCGAAGATTTACAGTTAGAATTCATTATCGTGATTTTAATAATAATAATAATAATTCTTATTTTTCTCATGAAAATTTAAGTTAATTATAAAAATTTCAGAAACTTCAATATTAAAACTTAAAGCTTGCATGATTTTTAATTGTAACTGGTCGAAAGTTATTCATTTTCGAGAGTTGTGTTTTTACCGTATGTAGTTTCGAACTTTTTTTAATAGTTCTATTTTGAAGATTGAAGTATTGAATTATTTTTTGAAAATTCTAATAATTTTTCACATATTTACCATGTGTTTCCGTATATAATAAAAACATTATTCAAAGCAAATTTGAAATATGCTAGACCTCAGAAAGTCATTCTAATATAGAAAAAATATTAATTATTAGTATATTAGTGAATTTTAATAAGTAAATTTATAATTCTTTAAATTTTAGAATAAAATTTACCTATTAAAAATATTTAATAGAAATAAAATAAAACTATGTATCACATTCGAAACTTTTACACTATCGAATAACCTGATTGATTTTATTAAAGTATTTTCAATTTCAATATTTCTTCTTCTCATTTTTTTAAGAATTCAGACATTTTGTTAAAAGTTGATTTTTTGGATAAAGATTTGTCTCTTTGGCTGATAATTCAACTATTCCATTTTTATAAAATTAATCTTCTTGGTCAAAATATAATTTTTTGGGTCGTTTGTTAAACTGTTTTGTTGAAAACTCTTTCTTCCTGAAGATTAATCATTTTGCAATTTACAACATATTTGTCATTACTTCTTATTACTTCATTATTAATATTGTTGATTTAGATTTTAACAATGAGGCTTGAAAATACTCTATTTTTAACCGAAAAGTAACTGATACATTCTTTTCTAAATCAATATTAATTTTTTATTCTACTTGACTATCATAAGCCATTTATTGGTAATTCTTTAATCATTTAAGTTTCAAATTCATATCTTTGGTTGAGGTTTTTTTTTCTAATTAAATTTAGTTATTCTATTCTTAGTTTAAAATTGATATTTTTAATAGTAAATTAATCTTTTCTTGTTGGAAATCGATGTATATTGTTGGAAATTCGTTTTTTGTCGAAAAGTAATCTTCTTGATTAAAGATCTATACTTCCTCGTTAAAAAATTAACTATTTTATTTAAGGTTGAACTGCTTTAAAATAAAATTACTATTTTCTTATCATATATTCAACTATTTTATAAAACTGTTTCATAGAACAGTTTATTTAACTGTATTATTTTTTTGATAGAAAGTTAGTATTTTTGGCTTGAAAATTCAATAATTTGTTAGAAAATTAAACTATTCGGTAAAAAATTTACTTTTTCGTTGAAAGATCATATTTTTGGTTGAAAATTTAAATATTTGGTTAAAAGTTAGACTATTTTCAAGAAAATTAAAGTGTGTGGTAAAAAATGAACTTTTTATTAAATAATCGTATATTAGGGTTAGAAATTCAACCATTTTGTAAATAATTTGTCCTTTTGGCTTTAAAATTCAACAATATTATTGGATGTTGATATATTCTATTTCAAATTCGCCTTTCTCATTAGAAAATTAATCTTGTTTGTTGGAAACTCATCTTTTTGGTTCAGGATTTAAATATTTGTTTAAAAATTCTTCTTTCTTGGTTACATTTATCTGGTTCAAAATTAGTATTTTGTCGTAGAAAATTTATTTTTTAAAGTAGAATTTTGATGATTCTATTATTTAGATTAAAAATATTTCAAAAAATTGTTATTTTTACTTAAAATTCCATTTTTTTGGTAAGGTATTCGATTATTTTGCAAAAAATAATAATTTTTTTTATTTAGAAATTTCACTATTTCATTTTACGTTAGAAATTTATCCTTTATAAGTTAAAAATCGAACTATATTTGGAAAAAATATATGTATTTTGTTGGAAATTCTTATTTTCGGTTTAAAAATTAATCTTGTTTGTTTAAACATTTGCCCTTTTTAGTTGAATACAACTGTTTGACATTTTTTTGATTGAAAATTAATTTTTAAACTAAAAAGTTGACAATTTGATTTTTAACTTTAAAATATATATTTTTTTTATTTGGCGACCCATATATTTTGTGAAGGATACAATTGTTTTGTCAAAAATTTGTATTTTGAATACAAATTTCACTATCTTATTTTTGGTTACAAATCTACCCTTTATACGTTAAAAATACAACTTTTTGCAGAAAATTCATATTCTTTGTTAGAAAATTAATCTTTTTTGTTGAAAATGCATCTTTTCGTTTCGGGATTCTACTATTTATCTAAAAATTTGTATTTTCTGATTGAATTCAATTGGTTCAAATTTTTTCTTTCATTTATTTCGACTGTTTTAAAATTAGTTTTTCGGTAGAAATGTAATTTTTCTCGTTTGAAAATGTAGTTTTTTGTTCAAAATTCAAATATATTCTAAAAAATTTTTCCTTTTGGCTTGAAAGTCAATAGTTAAACTGTTTTCTTGCAAATTTGTCTTTTTAGATTGACAATTCATGTTTTATGATAGAAAAGTTATCTTTCTTTATTAAAGTTTCGTCACTCTTGGTAGAAAATAAACATTTTTGTTAAAAATTCAACTGTCTTTTCGAAAAAATGCATCTTTTTGGGTTGCAAATTCATCTTGTTTGGTAAAAAATCTTTTTCATTTTAAAATGCAACTATTTTTTTAAATAAAATATATTGCCACTTGAAATCTTAGGAATTTAAAAGAATTTACTATCGTATTATTTTCTTATTTTCGTGAAAAATCATCCTATTCCTCTATCTTTACAGCACGAAATAATAAATAAATGTCATTTTCAAATTTAATGATCTTTGAAGATCTATCCAATCTTTCAATATTTAATTTTTATTATTTATATAATTTTGAGTTATGAGTATTGATTATTATTTGTTAATATTTAATTTTATAAAATTATTTCGCATCAGCTTGAAATTAGTTGAATCAATATTAGCGCTTTCAATTCGAAACACCCAGAGAATGGTAAATAGCAAAATACGAATATAAAGCTGTTTTAATGAAACAATAAATAATCTGGTATACCTACTTTACAGTAAACGAATATAGTAAGTTTATGACAATCTAACGCAGAAAACGTTTTTCGAATTAAATAAAAAATAAGTAACGTCGCTAACTATTCGTGTCAAGGAAATACTTTTGCGTATTTTTGCGTAATGTCGCATATGACGTCTATAAATGCTATCATTAAGAAGTAGTAAGTAAATAAATATAATTTTCTTAAAAATTTCATAAATCCAGTTCGTAATTATTTTTGAATGATCACTTGTAGGATCAATTATTTATTAGAAGAACTGAATTTCTGAGTTACGATTGAGAATTATTTGTGTAATCTAAACTATGGAAGAGACTTTAACGATAGGTTAATCACACCACAGTGTAAACTGAAAGTGATAATGGTCATAATTGCATCAATTAGGTCGTTGCTTGAATCAGCACTTTACTAATAATACAACTAATATAAACCCTAGTTGTAAATGACCCGAAATTTTTAAGGCCGGTTAATGAACAAGAATTTTTTTTAATTTACAATAAAAAAACTTTAAAGCTAATAAAATAATTGTCAGTTTTATTTTCAACAGCAGCATATAATAAAAAGTCGTTAATGGTAACAAAATATTGGTAAATAGCTATTCGTGATACAAGTGCGCAAAATGGGCAGTTAATAATAATAATAATAATAATAATAGTCTTTATTGAGTTCGTAAAAAAGGGTATATACATGGCGATTAGATATAACATGAAAACCCAAAGAGCGAGGTACAGCTTAAAGCTGCTTTTAAATCTAACAAAAAAAACTTGTAGCGAGTGTGAAGCATGTGCAAAGCGAGTGTCAAGCATGTGCAAAGGAGTGTGAAGTATGCGCAAAGGGAGTGTGAAGCGAGTGCAAAGCGAGTGCGAAACGTAGACCAGTCTGAAGAGCTGAAGGCGAATTTTGCAATCTTAAGAGTAGCAATCGCCTATGTGTGCGTGTATGATACGCTATATTTTGCAAGAATCACCAAAAAAATTATTTAGCACTTTTTTAGACTTTTCCTAAAATTCCAGATCCCGTGTGGTGAGTTTCAAGCACGTTAGGGTTCATAAGTTGACATCCCTTCCATCCATCTTCAAAAAAAGTTAAATTTTAGTTTAAAAAAATTAAATTTTAACCTAAAAAGATGGATTTTCATGAAGAATGTAATAGTTGATGTTTGAACCAAAAGTATTTTAATTTGAAAGTTACCTTAATAAATTAAGAAACATCGTGATTCATAATCAACTAGCACCATTGTTGTATATTTATATTCGTTAAAAAAATACAATACTTAATACTTGAATGGCTCTTTTTCACAAAAAAATATGCCTGAAGAAATTTTGAGGTGCCTAAAAACACCTGAAACTTGAACATTAAAAAAAAAATTATTATTGCTCTAGACAGTTAAGTGCATATTTATTTTGTGTTTCAGGTACGTATGGCTCATGAAGTGACTTATTTTCTATTTTAAAATAGAATTTGATGATATAGGAATATGATATAGGAAAATTTCAAGCCCCACAAATTAAATCGGAATTTTGAAGTGAAACTTTTTTTGGGACGGGAGTGAATTTAAAAAAAGACCAAGTCTGTAACTCTCACTTTTGTGCGTCGATTCGCAATTGCTCTAAAAACAACTCTTCACTGTCCCCACTACTGCCACGCTAAGTAGGACCTATATATGCTTTCTCGTTCTCTTCTCTGTTTGCACTCGCTTACTATGTGATTTTCCTACTATTCCGCCACTATGCAAGCGCGTCCTCAATGTTCAGTGTACTTTATATCACGCTAAGTGCACGCATGCTTTCACTTCTGCCTTTTGGCCCCACTACCACATTTTTTTTCAAATACTACTGAGATCTTGAAAATTGCAGTGCGTTTGGTCGAGCACATCTAATATCTTGTTTTTAATTGTAATATAAAATTATACAACAAATGTGACTTGCAGAGGGTTAGCATAAGTCAACACGAAAATTGAAGACTTGGAAAGCTGAACCGAACGAGCGCTCGAGTAGTAGATAAGAGTGGGAATAACGCGGAGAAAACGCGACGTATTCTGTGCGACATCCCCGCTCTTACCTACTGCTCGAGCGCTCGTTCATTTCTACTTTCTGAGCCTTCAATTCAACTATTTTGTGAAAAAATTTGATTATTTTGTTGAAAATTCAAATATTTTATTAAAATGTCATCCTTTGTGTTAAAAATTCAACTAATTTAGTAATAAATTTACATTCAATTGTCGAAAACTCAATTCTTTTGTTTAAAATTCATCTTTTTGTCTTGAAAATTCAACTACAGGATTAGAAATTAAATTTTTTTATCTAAAAAAAGTATTTTTTATTATAGGTTCAATTATTTGAATTTAATATCAGTTTTTGTTGATTTTTTTTTATCTAAATTCATCTCAGTCGTTAAATTTTTGTTTAATTCGATCATTTGTTTGAACATTTGTGTTTGCAAGTTGAAAATCCAACTACATAGTCATGTATATTTTTTGTTAAAAACATACCTTTTTGGTTGGTAATTTAACTGACTTCTATAAAATTCATCTTTTTGGCTTAAAATTTCAACTTTTCTGGTTTGAAATTTTACTGATTAGTAAATAAGTTATCTGATTTCTAAGAAATTCGACCTTTTGGCTGGAAATTTCTACTATTCCCTTGAGAATTCAATTATTTTGTTCGAAATTTGTCTCTTTTTATTGAAAGTTCAATTATTTCGTTGTAAATGAAACTGTTTGGCTGAAAAGTATATTTTTTGTTGAAAATTATAATTTTGTCAAAAAACGTACCATTTCTTGTTGATAACTCAACTGTTTTCTGAAAAATTCATCCTTTTAGCTCAAAAATTACACTATGTGCTTAAAAATTCTACTATTTTATTAAGAACTTAACTATTTGGTCAAAATTTCTTCTCTGTTTATTGAAAGTTCATCTATTTGATTATCAATGCAACTTTTTCTAAAATTAATTTTCTTTACAAATTTACATTTTTAGACTGAGCATTCAACTGACCCCTAAAAAACTCGTCTTTTCATCTTAAAAATTCAACAAATTTGTTGAGCATCCAACTATTTTTCGTTAAGGTTTATTCTTTTTGGTTGAAAAATTTGACCATTTGGCTAAAAAATGAACTATCTGGTTAGAAATGTAACTATTTTATTAAAATGTCATCTATTTCCTGACGTTTCTTGAAAATTACACTATTTGTTGAAAATTCAATATATATGTCTAGTTAAAATCTTAGGAATTTAAATAATTTCATATGGAATTTAACATATTACCTGTATGGTAATTTTACTTAAAAAAATTTTGTTATTTAAACAAATTTTTTAGTGCGTTTTGGGAATTTTTTCCGACGATAAAATAGGCAACAATAAAGTTTTATTATATTGAATGTTGAATTTTTAAATAAAATTTCGTTGAAGCCCTTAGAATTAAACCTATTGAGATCAGTTTTTTTTTAAATTACAATTTTTTGAATGCAAATTTTTTCAGATTTAATTTTAAAAGTGGACCATTTAAAAGAGTTCAATATAACTGCTTTAATTTACAGTTTAGTTTTGATTACACGAAATAAAAAATTCTTGAGACCGGGAACAATTGTCTAGTTTTTTAAATATACAATTTACTAACTCCCTTGTTTTTATTACCTGAAATGAAGATTGTGAAGATATAATTTTCTAACTTTTATTAAAATTAAAATATCTCACATTAAGTGGCTTTTCATAAAAAGTTTGATCCTTCATTAAAAAAATACATCTAGTTCACTATAAAAAAGTCTTATCTACACAAATCTGAGCCTGTGATATTCCCTCTTGTAATAAACTATTTCTCAGAATCTCGTTCATTACATTTTTTCCCCGGAGATTTTACGATCTGCATAACGAGAAAATTACAGTTGGCCATTAGAACGTGTGAACCAGTCTAAGGTTTCCCTTGGGATGAATATGATCCTGTAAATTAGATTTTAAATAGGGAACAGTTACCCAATATAGAGACGAGAATGGGTTGAAAACTGGGCTAAAGCTTAAAACGAAGGAAGCGACTATCGGTAGAAATTGTGACCTGCCCGAATGTACTGATCCAAGTTTTGGCATTATTCAACTGAAATTGCCTGCACTACCGGAAGTCCTCGTAAAAAGAATTAAGAATGGAATTGCAGGTCTTTTTAGAGTCTTGAAAATACAAATACTTGATATCTCTCGATTTATCTGGATATTGTGGGGTGGAATTTTTGAACGAAATTCACTCCTGGAAATAAAACTAAGACGCTAACGAACAAATTTGGTAAACCACGATAAAATGTTCCTTTTTTAATTTAAAAAAAAATAATAAGTTTCCTAAAAACAAAAAGAAAAAAATGATTTTTTTGAACAATAATAAAAAAGAGGATTAAGAAATGAAAAGGCAACCCACAAAATCTCATTCCTTCTCTTTTTTTTTCTTTCTTCTTTCTTATTTTTATTATTATCAAATCACAATGAAAAAAATGTGAAAAAAGCACAAAAAATTGATCAGGCAGGAGCAGCAACGAAACCACGATGCTCTCTCCCTGGTATCAAGGAGAGAGCATAGTTGTTTCGTTGTTGTTCCTGGCTACTCGAATTTTTTTTGCTTTGATGAGATTGGTTGCCTTCTCATTCATCTTTCCTTTTTTTTTTTATTTTTGTCTGAAAAATAATTTTTTTCTTTTCTTTTTTAGGAAATTTTTTTATATTTTTTCAAATTAGAATAGAAATAGTTACATTTGCAGTTAAATAATTAAATTTGCAATCAAATAGTTGAATTTTATTCAAAAAAGGATAAATTTTCTACCGAAAATGGAATAGTTAAACTTTTAGTTTTATCAGTAATTTTTAAATAATAGATCAATTTGTCAACCAAAAATATTAATTTTTAAACAAATAGTCTAACTTTTACCCAAATAAATCAATTTAAAATTTTGAAATATCCATTTTCATTCAAAAATGGAATAGTTACATTTAAAGTTAAAACATTTATTTTTATCGAAAGACAAATTTTTTCTTAAAATAATTAAACGCTTAACCAAATTTCAACCAAATGGTTGAATTTAAAAAAATAAAACAGTGTGAAAATTTTTATTCTTTCTGCTTATTTTGACCGGAGATTTGAAGATAATAATCTTTTTTATACAAATTTTGTCAAAAATTAAAGGCTTTAAAACGAAGACCATTTGCAACGATTTAAGTTATAATATAAAAAAACCACTCTAGATTTGAATCATTAACAATTTGACTGATTAAATGAATCAAGCATGCTTTGACCGAAAGGTCAGTCATTCTTACTGCAAAAATTATCGTTTTAAGTGACGAATCAGTGAATATTGCTGACTGAATCAATCAGTCCATCGAAGTAACTGATTTTCAGATAAATGAAAATGACTGAGTTTTAGTCAATTAACTGGTTTTATTTTCATGCTGCAATAAAATTGTAAAATTATTTATAAGTGATAATTTCTAATTAAATTCGTACATTTTAAATGAGTTCTTTTAGATCCTTCAAAATATACTGATTCACACAGTAAACGTTACTGATTAAACAAATTAAATTTCTTTTTATTGGTAGACAATAAATTATCGTGTTTCAAAATTAATCTTTTTGGATGAATTTTTGTTGTTTATAATGCAACTATTTTGTTTCAAAACTAATTTTTCAAGATCAATTTTTTAGTTAACATATAAACTATTACATTTTTTGCAGAAAACTCATATTTTTTATGAATCATTTTGCTACTCGCTTAAACTATTTTGTTGTAAATCCATTTTTTTGTTAGAAGGTTCACTATTTTAATTGAAAATTCATTTCTTTGGTTAATACTGTAATTTTAAAAATTTTATTTCTTTTTTATAAAGGAAAATTGATTTTCTCAATTTTTATTCAAAACTCAACCATTTGGTTAAAGATTCTTTTTTTTCATTGAAAATTTATCTTTTTTGGTAGATAATTAATCTTTTTGGCGGAAAATAATTTTTTTGTATTCAACCAGGGTAGGTTAACAGTCGAATTGTTTTGATAAAAATTCATTATTTGAAGTTCGAAATACGTGGTTTTGGTTTTACCATTTTATTTAATTTAGCCATTTTGTTAAAATTCGTCTTTTTTGGTAGAAAATTAATTTTCTTGCGTGCAAATTCATCTTTTTGGTTAAAAATTGTTTTGTTGTTATTTGATAATTCATTTTTTTTAACTGAATATAAAACTATTCCATTCTTTATTGAAAATTTGTATTTTTTAGTTCAAAATTCAACTATTTGGTTAAAAAGTCATGAATATTGTTAAACATTTATCCTTTTTGGTAGAAAATTATTCTTCTTGGTTGCATTTTTTTAAATAAAACTAATTGTTTGAAAGTTCAAATTATTTGTTCAAAAGGTAATTTTGTGTTTGTTGATGATTTATAATTTCAGATAAAAATTCGTGTACTGGCTTTAAAATTCGTCTGTTTGGCTGAAAATTGAACTATTGCGTTCAAATTAATTCTTTGTTGAAAGATAATTTTTTTTTAGCTTAAAATTCAATCCCTGTTGGTTGAAAATTATTCTTTTTAGTTGGAAATTTAACTACTTGATTGACCGTTGAACAAGTTTATTAGGAATTAACTTTTTTAATTAACGATTTTTCATTTCAGTTGAAGTTTCTTCTGGTTTGATGAAAATTCAACTAGTTTGTTGAAAATTTTTTTTTTTTTTTGGTTTTGAAAATTAATTGAAAATGTTAGTTTTTTGCTGAAAATCGTGTTCTTTAAACTAAAAATTGAACGATTTGATTGAAAATTTCTTTTTTTTCTTTTTAATTTTGTTGGAAATTTAATTGTTGAGTTGAAACTCCATGTATTCTTTTAGACATTTTTTTTTTATCACAAATTATTCTAAACTTATTTTTTTTAACAAGTAAACTACTCATGTCTTCTGTTGAAAATTTAATTCTTTTGTTAACAATCAGTTTTTTATTATTATGTTTATTGAAAATATAACTATTTCATTTTTAGTTGAAAATTGTTTTTTTTTACATTTATTTGTTTAACTGGAAATTGAACTATTCTACTTTTTATTGAAAGCTTGCTCGTTTTTTTATTTGGAAATTTAATTATTTAGTTGAAAGTCTATTGTATCCTCATCGAAATTTAGTTTTGTTGCTACAAATTATTCTCGCTTGAAATAAAATTTTTGTTTGAAAAAAATTAACTACTTGGTTGAAAGTTAAACTGCTTTTTTAAAAATTCATTGTTTTGTTGACAATGAATTATCATTTCAATTTTTTTCCAGATAAAATATTTGTGATTAAAAATTCAACTACTTGGTTGACAGTTGAACCCATTTTTCAAAAATGCATTTTTTGGTTAAAGATTCATCATTTTAGTTTAAGGCTCATCTCTTCTGTTGAAAATTTAACTATTTTGTTGAAAATCAGTTTTTTAAATTATTCTGTTTATTAAGAAATGAACTATTCCATTTCTGTTTGAAAATTATTGTCCCTTTTTAAAGGAAAATTCAACAGATTGGATAATTTAAAAATTGATTTTTTAGTAATTTGTCACTCGTCGAATCTTTATTATTTGAATCAGTGGAAACAGACTTCAAATCAGTCATTTTTTACTGATTCAAGTTTAGATTGAAATGTATCCGAAAATCTTTTAGTCCTGAACTTGGAGTCGCTGACGTAATATATCAAGTCTGTTAGGTCGAATCACATAAATGCGTAAGACACACCAGTCATGCGATTAGGACATACGAGGTAACCCAAATAGATAATAAAGAGGTTCAGCGGGTTCTATCAATTGCTATGCTCACCTGCTCTGTTCCATATTTCCCCCGCAAAGTGCAGGTGCTGCTTACAATTTCTTCACGAAAACGAAAATTTCAAAGAGATAACTTTATAAATGCTGGTCGTGAACTGTTTATGATCAACTAAAAAAACAATCAAAGTATTGGCATGATTCACACTCTTTTTTGTATTTACCTTTTTTTTTAATTTGCCTCTTATCCCCTGTTTTTAAGAAACAACCTTTTTTTCTCTTTTTGTTGTTGTTGAATCCAAATTAGGTTAATTAAGGAGAAACATCTCCTAACAATACGGAAAAGCGGAGGTGGATTAATCCGGATAAGATCGAATTACCTAATATAGTTGAATTTTTAACAACAGAATAATTTTTCACGGAAATTATACATTTTGAAAAAAATACATGATTTTTCAGTAAGGCAGTCGAATTTTTAGCCAAAGAGATAAATTTTCAACTAAAATATTGAATCTTGAAACAAAAAAATCATTATAACAAAATTGTTGAATTTTATACAAAGTGAATTAATTTTAATCAAAAGAGATGAATTATCAACAAAAATGTTATAGTAGATAATTTAACCAAAAAAATTAATTTTAAATTTTAAATCTTGATGGAATAGTAGTATTTTCTGTTAAGAAAATTATTTTCAACAATGAAAAAGCGAATTTTCAATAAAACGGCCAAATGTCCAACAACAAGAAAATAGTAAATTTTAACAGAGTAGTGCAACTTTAAACCAAGTAGTTACATTTTCAACAACAGCAAAAAAATTGGTAACAAGCAGGATTAATTTTCGACCAAGAAAGAGGAATTTTCAAGAAAATACAGTTATTTTCTCTGGTGAAAAAATTTTAACAAAAAATACAAAAGACTGAGACTACTTTTACAGGATTTTACAAATAAATACAATAAATAAGATCCAAAATTGCAGCCAAAGAAATAAATTTTGAACTAAAATCGATTCGATAAATAAAAAAAGAACTAAAAAACTAAAACTAATAATTTAATCTTCAAGCTAGAATACAGTTCATTTTTCTGTTAAAAAGTACAATGTTTAACAAAACTCTAGCAATTTTCAACAAAATACTTACATTTTCAGCCAAAGAGATAAATTTTCAATTAAAATGGTGAATCTTCAAACAAAAAATCTCTTGATAACAAAAGTGTTGAATTTCCTGAACCATAAATTAATTTTTAATCAAAGGAAATGAATTATCAACTAAAAAAGAAACATTTTTCACAAAAATGGAATAGTTATATTTTCAGTTAAAAAAATTATTTTCAACAAAAAAAGCGAATTTTCAACAAACGGTCAATTGAAATATAATTAAATGACACTTATTGCTAAATATTTGAAAAAAACTTCAAACGTAAGGTTTTTTGTTGTTTAATAACGATTATTCATTACTTCCTAATAATACGCGAAATGGAATTATTAAAGTCGTACTTACGGATGCTACATAAATTATTGTGTGAAAAGTATAATTTAAAGATGAATTAAATCAATACGAAAATTAGATTTTTGAAATATTGAAAAAATATATTTTTTGCAATGTTTTAACTTATGCGCACTGTGCAACAACAAAATTGATATAATGTTTATAATTTTATCAAATTTCAGACATATTTTAGTCGACACGCTTTCAAATTTACCGCCATTTCTGGCGCCTTCTGCGTCGGGCGTCTGAGTAGACACTTGTAAGTTTTAGGTTTTCACCCCGAACGAGAATGCAAATTAAACGCACATCGCCTCGTCTCTTCGAAGTTTGCAAATATGATGGTTATCCGTAATTAAAATCAACCTAATTTTAATAATTAGTTTGAAAACTCCAATTAGTGCGCGGATAACTTTTATTTTAAGTTAAATTATAGTATTTATATTCATTTCTTCCTATTTTTTGGGATTAACAATATTTTGCTAATTGAAATTAATAGATTTTTTTATAAAATGTCAGAAATGAATGTTTTATTATCAATCATAAGAATACATCCTCTTTGGAGATTGTTTAATAAAATTGTATTAAAAAAATCACAGTTTGGCGACTTGTCAATGAATTATGTTGAATTTTTGCTTATGGAATTGACTAGGTATGTCTTACCGATTACTTTTTACTATAATATTTAGCAATTTGAACACAATTATTAATTATTTAAACAATTATTATAAACAAATTCATTGTATGTCCTCAATGTTGTCAATTTTCAGAGTCTCATATCAAAGAGTTATAATGAAGATATCCATAGTTGATTCCGTAAACAAAAGTTCAACATAATCATTGAAAAATCACCAAACTGTTAATTCGTTTATAAGAATTGTTTTAATAATAAATACTTTTGGTCAATTTTGAAAGAATCAAGGTAAAGTATCATTAGAAAAATATACCAATTTGTTTCCGTAAACAAAAATTGAACCTATTCGTTAAAAAATCGACAAACTGTTAATTCGTTAATGGCAATTGTTTAAATAATAAATATTTTGTGTCAATTTTCAAAGAATCATGTTAAAGAGTCACTAGAAAGACATACATACTTGATTCCGCAAACAGAAATTGAGCCTATTCGTTGAAAAATCACCAAACTGTGAATTCGTTTATAAGAATTGTTTAAATAATAAGTAATTGTTGTTAATTTTCAAAGAATTATAGTAAATAGTCATCGGAAAGACATACCTATATGATTTTGTAAACAAAAATTCCGCCTATTTATTGAAAAGTCGCCAAACTGCGAGTTTGTTTATACAAATTATTTAAACAATCATCAAAAGGCATCTATTCTTAACTAATGCAATGGAACATTAATTTCTCTCATTTTGTACAAAATTTATTAATTTAAATGAGCTAAACACTGCCAATCTCAAGAAATGATCTTCTCTCATTAATTTGTTTATAACACAATAATAATTTTTTTAAATTTATCTACCCAACTGAAAATTATTCCCATATAGTTGTAAAACGGTTTTAAGACCTTCTTTGGTCAATCTGATTGTCTTAAAGAAATGGCACTTTGGAAAAGTTAAACAAAATTTTAACTTTGTTAAATAACAAATTTTTAAACAATGAAAAAATGTAATCATACAAATATTTTTAAAATTTAAAAAGCTCTTATTAAAAAAAACTGTTGAATCGGATGAATAGTGTAAGCTAAAAAGTGATTTGCCCACGGGTACTTTTTTCCGACGGTTCAAACTGGTGCTTTCCGGCCGGGTCCCGGTCGGATCCTTGTTTTCACTTATACTTTTTCTACTGTTTTTCGCAGCAAAACCTGCCTGACGGGATCAAAATAAAATTTGAGTTTTTAAAAAGGAGTCACGCTGACACGTAGTCAGACCGACGTTTCTTTATTCCAAATAGTAAATAATTTTAACTAGAACTAACGCGCTGGGCCAAAGCGCTACAATTTATAGCCCTTCAACCTTATCTAAAGGCGTGAGCGTATTCCACTGTTACACCCCCCTTGTTAGACAGAGTTTGGACCCTAAACCCTTTCAATAAAAGATAACCATTTTATTTTTTATATGCAGAGTTGTTTCTTCTACTGCAGGAATTTTTGAGTAAACAACAGTTAGCCAAGGAACATTATGCAAATTGGTCTTAACGCAGAATACACAGGTCTTTTTAGGAATATAGCGTAATTGAAATTATACTAGCATACCTTATGTATTTTAACCGTTCGAAAGCATTCTCTGACCATGTTAAAAACCAATGATGACACCCTATTGTACTTAACAAATTGTTAGTATCGTCTACACTCAGTCTCATTTGTTTATGTACATCGACATTTACTTCTCTGAGTTAGAGTAATTAAATGGTCCTCTAATATATCTAGAGAATTTTGGATCATAAGTATATCTTTTATTGCTTATAAAAGATTGTTCATACTTTATATTTATTTTTTAATACAATTGTACATTATCTGTCCGAATGCAGTTTAAAAGGTGAAAATATACAGTTGACTTCCACTTGAGATTTCTTAATTATACTGCTATCGCAATTGTCTGTATTTATTATCCTATAATCTGGTTGGTTTCGGTGACAAATTTTGTAGTTGGTCAAGTTTTTATATTTCTTTAGTGTTTCTTTGTCTGTAAGTCCGTATCCAGTTTTAGTTTGGAATATAAATTCATGTTCTGGGATGAGGGCAAGGTGGGTGTTTTGTACTTGTTTCGGAATAGGGATTATAAGGCTTGTAATATATTCTTCTTTTTCTAATATTAATATTTTGATGAAATATATGAGGGATTTCTTGTCAATTGCTACGTTGAGCACGCTGATGTCGATTACGTGCTGATAACCCTCGGGGTCGGCATCAACGTAATATCTAGTTTTATATATTGTCTCGAATCCCCGATTGGTATCTGTTAACATTTGCGGTGTTAATATCTAAGGATGCACAATTTTCTGTTTACCGTTGTTTATTTTTGTTAATAATCTATTAATTTCCTCTATTGGTTCTTCTATCAAAATTTCACAATTTAACATTTCTGTTGTCAAAAATAAATCCCTCATATTGTTGTTGAGGCTTTTTCTGTTTTGCTGGGCGTTACTAAATTCTTGTTTTAATTGTGTTGTAGCTCAACGTGATTAATCGAAGAAGAGTCCAGTAATATGTTTGATATATTTGTATGGTTATGTGAGGCTTTAGTCATATTTTTATTGTCTATGTATAATTGATCAAACAGATAAGATGTTCGGGGTCGATTTTAATTAAAGTCCTGAATATAGTTATAGCGATGTGCCCAACAGTGTTATTTAATCCTCTTTTGTGTCTTTTGTTACCCATCACCTGGTTCAGTAGTTGGACTTTGTTTTTGGTCCTCTCGTACCTTTCGCCTGTTAATCTAAACTTTTTCTCCTCAGCGCAGTGTAAAATATGCACTCGAATCGAGTGTCTCATTATGACGCGAATTACTAGGCAGTCTGATAAGTCCCTGAAAAATGAAACACGGAGACGTTTTTTTGGCCAAAGTCGGTTTTATTTTTCAACATACTCTCCTTTTAGGTCGATACAGCGAGTCCAACGATTTTCTAACTTTTTGATACCGTCGGAAAAGTACTCGATCGGAAGGCTCCAAAATACGCCTCAGTTTCAGCCTTGAGCTCCTCATTTGAGTAAAAACGCTTACCGATGAGCCATCTCTTCAGGTTAGGGAACAAGTAATAGTCGCTGGGGGCCAGGTCTGGTGAATACGGTGGCTAAGGAACCAATTCGAAGCCGATTTCATGTAATTTTGCTTGTGCAACTAAGCATAAATGAACAGGCGCATTGTCGTGATGATAAAGCGATTTTTTCTTCTTCAAATGTGGTCGTTTTTCGGCGATTTCAATTTTCAATCGGTCCAATAATGATGAATAGTATGCTCCGGTTATGGTTTTACCTTTTTCAAAATAGTCCACGAATATTATGCCATGTGCATCCCAAAATACGGAGGCTATAAACTTTCCGACCCATTGTTGCGTTTTTGGACGCTTCGGAGCACTTTGGCCCGGTGGAACCCACTGTTTTGTCTGTTGCGTTGACTCAGGAGTGTAGTAGTGGAT
>NC_046660.1:44375920-44415657 GCF_010883055.1 Belonocnema kinseyi
GTCATTTGAAGGATCAAGCTCGACGAAAATGGTTCACATTAGTGAATACTAATGCCATCTCTTAGAATTTTCAGGTACTTATCAGACTGCCTAGTATATTCAACCTTTGTTCTATACTGGTATCATTGATGTTTGTCATTATTTTCCAGGTTTCATGATAAAGGTGGGCTGTTTCTGCTTCTTTTATAAATATATTTCCGGTAATTAGTATTAGGGTTTAATTTCCTTTTGTTGTCCACATTTGTATCCCAATCATTAATAATGCCAAGATCTTTATTCTATAAAAACTAAGGCATGAGCTGGTTAGCAAACATTATCGTTCTTTCGGTGTTGAACAATAATATATAGCTATTGCTGTCTAGTCTCTTTATTATAGTTGCACATCCTTTCCAGCTTGCAGAGATTTTCGTGGTCACATTATGGTTGATAAACTTAACGAGGTCTTCCAGTTCGTAAATAGGTTGTGGTAAAACTATTTTGAAATCTTGGTACCTTTTGTGTTTTTCTTTCTGAAGTTGTAAAGTTTCCTTTCCTCTCTGTAGATACTGCTCGTGCGTTTCTTTCCACATGTCGGGCAAGTCTTGGTATTTTAAATTAGGAGTTGTGCCCTAAGTTGATGGCACATTGGCATCGGTACTGCCAAACGTGGCTTGGAATGGGCTTATTCTAATTCTGTCTTGTTTAGTTGGTTTGTAAGCGAGAGTAATTACTTTTAATACTTGGTCCCACTCGGTTTGCGTATCCTGCAAACAGGTTCTCAGTATATCTTTCAAGACAGAATGAGCCCTTTCTAAGCAACCGTTACTTTGAGGGTGATAGGTAGTTGTTTTCACGTGTTTTATTCTAACCAGGTCAAAGTTCTGAACTAGTTCAGAAACGAAGTTTGCTCCTTGGTCTGTCAAAATAGATTTCGGGGCTCCGAATATATAAATAAACTGATCAAAGAGTCCCATGATAATGGATTCGGCCAGAGCACCTTTTAGTGGTATTAACATCCAATATTTATTTAATTTGTCATGTACTCTGTGTATGTATTCATGTCCATTTTCGTGATAGGAAGAGTCCCGAAAATATTCATTGCCACCTTATCATTAGGGTTAACAAGTGTGCTTAGTGGCGAGAAGCAGTAGTAAATGTTTAAGTAATCTTCATATTTTAGGATAAAGAAATGGATGAATTGTTAAGTTTTTTCCAAAGATGTTATGGTGGGTTTCATGAAGTGTAAACTGGCTATAGTCAATTTCCGATTTCTAAAGTCCACTATTATTTCGTTAATTCTTGTAAGCCACGTTCTTCCATCATAGATTGGCAGTATTTCTAGATTTCTGATTTTTCGATGGTCGTTTTTTAATTTTTCTCCACAATTTTTCACCGGCATTCGGCTTTTTCAAGACATTGTTAACACCTGTTTCCTTGAGCCAATTCTGTAACTGCTCATAAAATTCCCTATCGTATTTTCGAGGTTTTTTCGCATTTTTATTGCGGGCGTTCCTTTTCTTTCACGTTCCCTATCATTTCCTGTTAGCACCTCTTCGCTAATTATACTTGGTTTCGTGTCTTCTGTCATGGATTGCTTTGTCAAGTTTATCTGATGCGGGGGTAAAGTTGTCAAGTCCTTTTCAAGACCAAAGTTATCAAATATTCTTATATTGTGTTCTCTGGATTTCAGTTCCTCGGGACTTATTGCGGCATTCTTCATAGCTTCCTGTAAGGGGTCACTTCTTATTGGAAACAATCTGGAAAAGCATTTTTCCACCTTATGTTCTTTCTCATTTATGTGTTCAATGGGCTTGCACAAATATTCTTATAATATTAATTTCAAGCGTACTGTCTCAAGCGTAGCGTGGTCCATATCACGGCAAGTTACTCTTTTTCCGTGGCAGAGTAATTTTGTTCGGTTCCGTCTAGAGTTTGAGATAGAAAGCAGCGGGGATGGCCATCCTGGCTAAGGACGGCTCCTAGCCCTACATTTAAGGCATCCGCAGTGAGCACGAATTTCTTATTATAGCCAGGGTTTCGCAGCACTGGTGCTGTATATAATACATTCTTAAGTTGATCAACCGCTAGGTGATGCTTAGTGGTCCATTTAAACGGTTCGTCCTTTTTTCTCAGTTTGGTTAGGGGCTTGGCTATATGCGAGAAATTTTGTATGAATTTCCGGTAGTAGCCCGCTAACCCTAGAAAATATTATACTTATTTCACGTAATTAGGCGTTTTAAATTCTTTTTTGCGCAGAATTTATTTTGATTGGGCTTAACACCTTCGACGGTGATAAGGTGTCCCAGATATTCCAGTTCAGGTCTGAGATACTCGCATTTTGCTGATTGCAATTTCAATCCGTTCTCTCTGAGTCGGTCAAGTAGTAATATTAAATTCTGGATGTGTTCTTTAATAGTTTGTCCGAAGATCACTATATGATCCAGGTATACAAAAGGATGCTTTCCAACGAGTCCTCGTAACGCTTGATCCATCATGCACTGAAAATGGCCGGCGCATTTTTTCAACCGGAACGGCATTCTGTTGATTAAAAAATAACCGTGTTTTGTGAAAATGGCCGTTAAAGGTCTGTGACCATCCGTAACTTTCCACCCTTAAAATATTAAGGGTAAGGGATAAAGTGTAATCTGTGACCATCCGTTATTTTCCACCCTTCTACGGTACGACCTATATTTGTTAATTAAAGGGTGAGCTTAAAGGCCTTATTATATCTTGATGAAGTGAAAAAGCAGCCTCTTCTTTCAAAAAATGTTGCTGGCTTCCTGGCGGTCGATAGGCTTTCAAGTTAATAGTCCGAAGTGAGTCCAAGTAGAGTGAGATCATGAAGTTTCACTCTTCGTGCATACGAACCACGGTACGAATGGGTCAGTCAGGGCGCGTTTCAGGAAAAAGGTTGAAACGCGGATCCCGGATGAGTAAGCGTTTAACGATACCGTTCCACACCGATTGCGAGAGATATCGTTGAAGGAGGTCGCGAGGCGACTGTGAAGATCGAGGTGTGGTGTGCGACCAGACTTTGGGGTCCCGGGGAAGATCTGCGAACTCCCCGGCTAGCGGCGAGGTCGAATGACACGCAGAGGGGGGCGTCGACCCCTATCGAGGGTGATGAGACCCGGAAGAACAGGTGGCTTGACTGGAGAAGGGGACGGTTGAGTTGTAAGAGGGTTGACGTTGACTGGAGGATGATGGAGATTAGGTGGTGAAGAGGATCGACTTTTCTGCCGAGGCGAATTGAGTGGCGAAAAATCCAACGGAATGTCAAGGTATACCGACTCTTTAGCGGACGTCCGATCTAAAAAAGATTCCCTGGGTGCAGCAAGAAGCTCGTCAGGCACAGCCTCATCCAGTGCTTTTCTAGTCTTTTTTATCCCATGGCCTGGGGAACGTCATTGTGAAAATAGTTAATTCGAGAACGAAGAATAAGGCAATTTAGCGAGTGAGGATGACACGAGAATAAGTCTACACTCTTCACGTTGATCCTAACAACGGCGTGGTCGCCTGATCGTGGTATTAAAATGAGGGGGTGAGGGAGTAAAAGATTAGATTAATATATAAGAAATACTTCAGAAATGAGATGATGGCCTTAAAATCGTGAATCAAGTCAGAAAACGAGACACCTATTACATACGGCGTCACAGAATGTCAGAAGTGGGGGGAGGGGAGTAGATGTAATCAGAAGCACAACGAACTAGGGGAAAAACAGGAATAATAATATCACAGAGCGCACAATGATCAATGTTAAACACATGAATTGTACAATATAGTATAACGACACAGAATGTGGGGGGAAGAGAGGCGTTTTTCAAATGGTGAAGCTCACCACCGAAACGTGACGTTTAAGCGTGAAGGGGGGGGGGGGCTTCAAGTTCAACATGGAAGGAAACAAATTATGAACGCACAACATATAATACTGTCAACCGCACATAATATCAAGTTTAAACACATGAATTCCATAATATATCACGACACAAAATACGGCAGATATGCACATGAATGAAATATAGTAGATAAGCACATAAACATTAAGCGAGATTTTCGGCGGAGAGAAAACTATCGAGTACTGGGTTATGCGGTGGATAGAAACAGAGTGATTCGTCGAGCTTGCGCGTACTGCAATCGAGCCAGAGAAGAGGATTGACAAAATTAAATGCAAAATTAGAAGAATATAATTGGATAAAAAGTTCGCCGATTAAACTCATCAATGATTAGGATTCAGTATTCTAATTCGGTAATATAAAAATAAATCAGAAAACGCTTTCTCTGACAATATAGTACTAAAAAATTAGAAACTGAAACATCTAATAACTAATTGATAATAGTAAAGAAAAAAATAAAGATAATATAATATTATTAGTATAATAATGCTGTTATTACGTCAGACCATATTATTATAATTTAATTACTCGATTACCTAATTTATTATTATTATTTGTTCTACATGTTTGAAATCATTTATCACATATTATTATAATGAAAATATCATAAGATTAAAATAATAACTAATAACTAGATGCTAATAAACATTCGACCCAGTTCGTTTAAGAAAAGAAACGGTGATATATTAATGAGCATTGAACCGACGGCGTTTTTTTATAAATGGCATTAAATTCTTTTTTTAAACAGTTGGTAGAAAAAATTCATACTTCTTTCTTTCTCGCAATAAGTTAGCAAGCTTATTAGAAAATATGCGAAGTATATAAATTCATTTTGCTTCAAAGGCTGCTATGAGTAGGAGAGACAAGGACAGAAAAAAGGTCAACGAGAGAGAGGGATGGATGTGCGTGCAAATCGGGGAGGGGGGAGTAAAGCTAGAGGCGAGAGAAATCTTTATAGGAGAAAAGAAAACAACAATTTGGGCCTTTTGGCAAACAAGGGATTTGTCACGTAGACTAGATCTGGGTTTCTCCAGGGACACGGAGAAACTTGTAAAGAATACCGTCTGTCTGGCAGATGGGCCCGAGATTTTTGAATGAAGGTAATAAACGTAAATTGAATCCTCGGAAAAGAGTAATAAACTTCCACTTAAATCGTCATTAAAATTGGTTTTGAAGCAAATATGCTAAACGAAGGTCGTCTTTAACGATGGTTTGGGATGAAAAATATTTGTTATTTTCAAGTTCAGCACTTGAGTGCTTTAAAAAGGGAAAGGACTCAAGCAGCTGTACCGGTAAAAGAGAAAACTCAAAATCGATATAATCTTTCATGCCAGTGGCGTGTATCAACGGTATAGGATCTCCATCTAGGATATATACAACGGTGTATTGAGAAATGATCTATCAAATGTGATCGGCTAGTTCTGATTCTACGTGATTCATACAGGTCTTTTTTAATAATTTTAGGATCCTTGGGTTATTGGTCCGTCCGGCTTTCTTTATTTCCTGTTCCGAGATTTTCGTTATTTTATCGATGGGTTTGTAACTTGGTACAGTCACTCTTATTGGCCTATCAGAATAATTAGAGAATGGTGCCTGTAATTTCTACTCCTGTTTTCGGTAAATCCCGGACGGTACATTGTCGCCTTCCTCGATCCAAAAATCTGCATCTAGGTCAAATTCTAACAACTGGATGTTGTTTACCTTTGCTGATGTCCCAGGGACATAGGTCCCATCAGTATATAATAGTAGTTTAATATTTTCAAGTATTAGAAATTTCGGGGTGATGGCATAACTGTAAAATTTTATGAGAAATAGTATTCCTATTATACCTTTCTCAGGCAGTGGGGAGTCGTTGTGAACTACGTGAAAAATGTTTTTTATTAAAATAGTTCAAATGTACTGCTTCCGCTGATGTGTACTTATCGTGGCCCATAGGGAAGTTCTTTTCATCTGAAAAGGGGTGAAACTACTCGGTATTGTTTTTTCATTTATAAGGTTTATAGATGAAATTTGCTTTCCGCATATGGCTGATACTCGGCTGTATCCGCGTAGTGAATCTGCTCTTTTATTTCCTCTTAACTCATCTGCTCGTGGTCTAAACACAATCTACCTGATTTTCTTTCTGGATATTTCGGACTTGCGGGGGTCGCATTTGAGATGTTTCTCTTAGAAAATTTCGACACTGACTAGCGTAGTGATCTTGTTTTCCGCACCTGTGACAATTCACTTGTGATTTTTCTGTACCGGTACCTTATGTTATCCCAAATTGGTGTGGTCTGTTTTGGGATGTTGTTGTATTTTAACTCATTGATTCCCTGACGAAATCGGAGGTTGAAGTTTTGAACAGTTTCCGTGGGTCCCTGTCTACAGCTCTCTAATTTACTTCTTAACGCAGAAGCTGATCCGCTTTGTTTCAAATTTTGGCGCAAGGTTTCAAACAGGTCTTCGTACGAGTTGATGGGCGCAAATCTTACAGTATTTCCTTGTATTCTTTCGGCTATCACAAAGCCTAATAAAATATCAAATTGATTACACCGCTTTTACGCCTTTTTTACCATTTTGATGAAGTCTTCTGCCCCTACATCGTCCTGCCCGTTAAGCGTTTTTAGTTCGTATAATTTACTTAGCTTGTATAGTACGGGGTGATTAAGTGGTTCTCTATTGTAATTTTTAAGCTCTTGATTTTCGGGAATTGCGTAGGACCTGGAGCAACCAGGGCGGTTTGATATCTCTCCACGATAGCTTGGCTCTCGATTTTGATTATTAACGCTTCGTCCTTTATCGTCGTCCGATTTTATCTCCGCGTCTTCCCTATCTGTTTTTATCTGAATTCTCACTCCAACTCAGCTGACTAAGGTTCTAATTTCTTCAACCTTGTGATGGATTGTAGTATCTGTTCTGTTGTTGGAGGAGTTGGAGAGGATAGGGGGTATGCTATTTTCGTAGTTCTGAAGGGTGTCTTTATTTCGTCTATAAAGTCCGTCGAGTCAGAGTCGCTAGTTTGGATATCGTAATCTACGGATGTAGTTCTTCCTGTACGCGTAAAAAACCAGGTTTGCTATCTTATCAGTTTTTCGTCGAGAAAAGGGTACCCGTGTCGTGTTCGCTTCACGATTATCGTCCTATTTTTAGTTCTTATAAAACTTTTCGTTTGATGTACCGCACTCTTACACATTTACTTTTACAAATTCACTTTCTTCTTTTCTTTAATTAAATTCTTACTTTTTGTTTTGCGGCTGCGTATTTGTCCTTCTCATGCGAAGAGATGACGAACCAGGCGTGCCGTATCGCTTGCGTGCTACTACTAACTTCTTCATGTCCTTCCTTGTAGGAAGGTGATGGATCGGCACGACGCATCGGCGGTTTGCTGCCACTAGCTTCTTTTTCTGGAAATTGCTCCCGAGGATTTACAGTAGTATATAAATTACCCAAGTTCCTTTTTGAGGTTTTGTTGGAACTGAGTTACGTAGAAGAGGGCCTACTTTAGTTCAACCACTAGTTTCACCGGTATCTCCACTTGTCTGCTTTTTCACGAGGAAAATTCGTAAACATTTGCTCGGAGTTCTTCATTAATTCTGTAGAACATTTTACTCTCTTGGCCCACTCCAGGTGTCCATTTTCAAAGTGGTGCAGTTTGATCGCTTTACCAGTGGTCGTTTATCAGCATCCTGGCAAGATCGCCAAAAATGTGACGGGGTCAAGAAGAGATTTGAGTTTTTGAAAAGGAGTAACGCTGATACGCAGTC
This sequence comes from Belonocnema kinseyi, assembly GCF_010883055.1. NCBI lineage: Eukaryota > Metazoa > Arthropoda > Insecta > Hymenoptera > Cynipidae > Belonocnema > Belonocnema kinseyi. The sequence goes on from NC_046660.1 coordinate 44,383,539, forward strand.
AGAGTGACCTACATTTCTGTAGATTTTAGAAGTTTCAAATTCTTGTACTTCTACTTTTTTATAAATTCGTTTAAAAAAAGTTTTTGTTTTTTATAGATTATTATAAAAATGTTTTCACCAGGGCAGAAAACATCTTAAAGCTATAAACTAAAGCCAAACCGGAATTTTCTATCTTTATTTATCTTAAGAAGTAATTAAATGATAGTGAATTGAAATATAAGAGCGGCTTAAAAGGGTACTTTGATTTCTGAATTAAAAGAATTTTTCATTACAATAGCCAAGTAAAAATAGATGGTCTTCCATTTGTAAGATGTGATTGAGATAATCACTTGAAAGTCATCTCTATAACGAATAAAAACACCGGAGAATAGAATTTCCTTGAAATCTTCTTTTCTGTTATTTCCTCTCTTTTTCGTGTAACAACGACGAGACGAGTCATGAAAACGACGGAAACCAAAGAATGGCAGCGGACTAAGTGGTCGGGTTCTAAATCCTCCTTCTGGGTCAGAATCGTATTTTCCATTTTATCTAACCCGGCAACTTAGGACCCAATAAACACCCATGTCAGATTTTGGCACTGGACAGTCCAGTCTATAAAAAGCCACTTTTCACTTAATTCAAAATGTATCTCTTAGTAGTAACAAGTCAAGCAAGTCATTCTTACAAAAAAAAAGATTACAAAACGTAGTCAGTAAAAGATAGAATATACTGAGCAAAGAACCAAAAAGGGTCATTTTTTAACCAAATAGTTCAATTTTCAAAAAAGAAGACTAATTTTTTACCAAAAAGATGGATTTTTAATCAAATACATTAATTCTCAACTCAAATGATTAATTTTTTAATAACGCAGTTGAGTTTTCAACTAAGAAAGATACATTTTTAATCAAAAATAGATTAGTTACATTTTCAGTTCAAAAATTAATTTTCAACCAAAGAGATGCCATTTCAAATAAAATGAAAAACCTTAAAGCAAAAAGGGAGATTTTTAAAAATTAATTAATTTTGTACCAACTAGATAAACTTGGAACAAATAGTTGAATTTAAAAAAAAAAAGATTAATTTTCTACCAAGAAAGATTATTTTTAATGAAATAACAGAATTTTTAATCATTAACTTGAATTTTTAACTAAAAACGGTATATTTATAATCAAAATGTTGAGTTTTAAACTCAGGAAGATACATTTTGAATAAAAAAATGGAGTAGTTAAATTTGCAGTTAAAAAATTAATTTTCAAACAAAAGTATTACAAACTTTTAGCAAATTATTAAAATTTTCAACCAAAAAGATGACTTTTCAAGAAAAATGATGAACCTTGAAGCAAAAAAGAGACGTTTCAACAAATTTATTGAATTCTGAACCAAATAGATAAAATTTTAACAAATAGTTTAATTTTCAAACAAGAATTGCTGAATTTTTAGGAAATTATTTAAATTTTTTCCGTAGAACAAATGAGTTTTTCACCACAAATGTAATAGATAAATTATCAGTTTAAAAAATAATTTTCAACGCCAAAAAAATTGTTTGGCAAATTAGAAAAAGCTTTTAAAAAAAAGATAAATTTTCATCTAAGATGATGAATCTCCAATTTAAATATTTGAATTTTCAGTCAAAAAAATTAATTTCCATTCAGATAACGAGGATTTTTAAACGAAATATTTAAATTTTCATGAAAGAGATTTTTCAACCAAAAAAGGACTTTCTCAAAAATTTATTGAGTTAGTAAACTAGTTAAATTTTTGAGGAAACAAATGAATTTTTAACCAAAATCAAGAATTTTCAACCAGAAAATTCAATTTTTTACAAAGTAGTTCAACTGTCAACCAAAGTCCAAATAGTTGACTTGTAAAGGAAAAAAGAAACATTTTTAAATCAGAATGTAATATCTAAACTTTCAGTTAAAAATTAATTTCTAGCAAAAAAAGATATTTAATTAAATAATTTGATTTCAACCAAAGAAATGAATTTTGAACTAAAATTAAGAGTCTTTAACCAGAAAAGTACTTTTTAATAAAATTGTTAAATTTTCAGGGGTTCTCTGTTTCGAACAGAAAGTATGGTAGGTAAAGATTTGAAAGACTTAGTGGAACACTTTTTTTTTAATAATTTGGAAGAGCAATTTCTAAAATTAAAAAAACATAAATATTTGGCGAAAAAATTGTATCAAAGGATTAAGTTCTTTCTGCTTCATAATCTATACGAAATTGGCCATAAAACGAAAATGCATTTTTTGCTTTCTTGCATAAGTAAAGGATTGCTTCGTGGTAGAATTGCTTCATAAATATGTAAGGACATTGTCCTTTTTTCCTGTAACCAGAAACCATATGCAGCAGTAAAATATCTCTATACAATATTTTCTCGAATAAGGGCTTAACTCATAAATGTCGCTCGAATTTTCTCACAACGTACGACGTCTGTACACCTACAAACTTGAAACCAATACTTTCAGAAGATACAGTTAATTTCCTTGTCGTGTATGCTAATGCCCCGCACAAAACTTCTCAGAAACTGCAAAATTCAACTTTGTTTAAAGAAAACTCGTAAAATTCTTGTTCTTATACATTCATTTTTTCTTGACAAAAAAAGAAATCTATTAAATTACCTTTCAAGACTCTGGAAAAATATAAATCCTAAGGAGAAGGAGAGAAGGAAATTATTAAGTTAATTTTGAGCATACATGGGTACTCTAAAAAGAGCCTTTTGTCGAAAAGTGTAATGGTTTGCATTTTTTTTTATATAAATCGAATTATGAAGATTGATCTCTAGATGAACCGTATCGAATGATTTAAGGTGCTATTTCAGAAATCTGTAAGTTACAAACTGCAAAAAATTCCAAAGATGATATTGATCCGTACATTATTTTCTTATTTATAGTAACAAATAAATACAAAAATTAGGATTATTATTTAAAATATTTGATAAAGTTATAAGGAAAAAATTGAAACAATTTTTTTTTTTTGAGCTTTAATAATTGGATAATAATTCTGTGTTTAGAGATGTTTAAAATCAGAAATAATTATAAACTTTCCTATGAAACTTGTATAACCACAGACAGAATTATAAAAAAAGATTTTCCCAGAAGAAAAAATTATCCTTATATTATTTAAAATAAACTTAATTTTTCATCATATGAAACTGTGAATAATAGAGAATGCTTTGTAATGGTAATAAATTCAAAAAAATTATTTGTTTGATTGAACATTTCTTAATTAATAAACGTATAATACGATACTCTAAACAATTGTCATTCATTAATATGAGAAAAAATCGATTGACCTATAATATTGATACACTTGATCAAAATGTAAGGAAGTTGTGGTCATTTATATTACTTGAAAATCAGTTTCTTATAGTTAAAATTTTTTTATCATGATTCAAAATTGATGCAAAAACGGAAAAGAAGAAGTACGGAAGTTATCGTCATTTGTATAATTCGAAAAACCTTTTCTGAACAGAATTTTTTTTCTCATACATTTTTTTTATTTTGACATCCTCTATGAGGAAGCACATGTATTAGCCAATTAATCATAATAAGGAAGTAACGTGCATTATATCTTGAATGCATAGTTAATAAAATTGCACAAAATTTATGAGCGACCTGCAAGGAGCTGAAAAAGTGAATTGTTTAATGAAAATATTAGAAATTACCATTTTCAGACTAATTTTATTTGTGTTCAAGAAATTTAGCAATATTATGCTGAAAAAGTCATGCTGGATCGAAATCTCCGAATATCCCAAAAGAATTAATAATTCTCATTTTTCGATAGTTCTTTTTGGAACTTTATTATTAGCTTAATTTTTCATAATTAAAAACAGTTTTCATTTTTTTCCTTTTTTTTATCTACTCTCATATACATTTCTTTGTTGCTGATAATGAAGAATTTAATAAGACACTTGATACTCATATATTGGATCAAAATCTATTATTTAGTATTAAAAGTGTTAAAATATGCCTTCAATTTATTATGTTGTCTAACAATAATGTCTTGAAGTTAAATAATATTTTGAAGACTACTCTGTTAAAAATTTCTTTTGGAAACTTCCACTACATGTATGGCACCTCACATGTATTAGAATTTTATAATACAAGTCCAGTAGCCCGCAACACTTCTCTATTGATATAATGCGCGTATTTATGGAATTTAAGGAATTTTTGGAATTCAGAGAATTTGCAGAATGCATATAATGACCAGAATTCACGGATTTCATGAATTCAGCGGAATTCATGAAATTCTAGGAATTCGCGAAATTCGATAAATTCGCAATATGCACGGAATACAGGTAATTGAGGAGACTCCAAGAATTACCGATATTTACGGCATTCAAAGATTAAAAGAAATTCATCGAATTCAAGAAATTCACAGAATTCATGGAATTCAACGAATTCAAGGAATTCAAGGAATTCATGGAATTGACCAAATTAACGGAAATAACGAAATTTATAGAATTCACGCAATTTGCGGACTTCACGTAATCCATGGAATCTACGGAATTCCACGAATTTAAGTAATTCACGCAATTTGCGGCATTCACGAAATGTATGAAATGCACAGAATTCACGGAATTGATAGAATTCACGAAATTTGCGGAATTTAAGCAATTCATTAAATTTACGGAATTCAGCGAATTTAAGGAATTCTCGGAATTTACGGAATTCACACAATTTGCAGAATTCACGGAATTCTCGGAATTCTCGGAATTTACGAAAATGGTGGAATTCACGGAGTTCATAGAAATCATGAAATTCATGTAATTCATGGAATTAAGGAAATTTATGGAATTCAATATTCACGGAATTCAACTTATTCATGAAATTCAAGGAAATCGTGGAATTGCTGGAATTCACAGAATTCAAGGAAATCGTCAAATTCAATGAGTTAATGAAATTCAATGCAATTGCGAAATTCAAGGAATATATAGAATTCATGGAATTCCACGAACTCCTTTAATTCCACAAATTTCGTAAATTCATTGAATTGCTTGAATTTTGCAAATTGCGTGGATTCCATGAATTCCGCTAATTCTACGAATTTCGTGAATTCCTTTATTTCCAATTAATTCTGCGATTTCCCTCAATTCCTCAAAATACGTGAATTCTTTGTTTCCATAAATTCCGTGATTACAGTCAATTCCGCGAATTGCTTAAATTCCATGTATACCGTGAATTTAATCTTTACCGTGATATAATCAACGAATTTCTTGATTCCATTAATCCTCTGAATTCCATGTATTTTGTAAATTTTTTGAATTCCGAAAATTCCTCGAATACCGTGAATTCCATGAACTTCGCAATTCCATCAATTCCATGAATATCATGAATTATGTGATTTTCATGATTTTCATGAATAACATGAATTCCGTAAATTTCTTGCATCCAGGGAATTCCGTGAATTCTTTGAATTCCATTAATTCTGTGATTTCCTTGTTCACAAGCTTCGCCTTAGAAACGCTCTAATACATGTACTGGAATCCTGGACGGTGGCTTTACGATTTACAACACTTACATCTATTGCAATTTCGTCATTCCAATAACATATTTGCAATTTTGCCTTACACTTGTATTGCAGAAGACTTGTATAAGTGTTGTAGAATTCCAAACATGTTTAACATTGTAGAGAAGATAAGGTTGGTTGTAGATATAATAGTTAATGTTGAATTTGGCAGTAGTTACAGTCCATTGGTCAGACGAATATGCCCGACTGCGAAAGGCTTGTACTACTGAAAAATTAGAACAGTAAAGCTCATTATTTCTTGGGGTGAATAAATTTAAATTCAAAATTAGGAGGTTCTCCAAATTGTCTTTCCTAAATTAGGAACCCTATAGAGTTGCCCTCGTCGGGAACTCTAAAGTAAGCGAAATACGACTAATTCACTGAGTACAAGAACCGAGGAAAATGACCTGACTGGATTTAGCTTTCCCTTTTAAGGAAGATACTCGTAATCCGATCCCTAAAAGTTAAACCTCGGGGTTTTCCAAAAATATCTACAACCATCGAGACTTAATTAATTAGGGTAAAACAATTATTTTTATCTTGAAACGAAACTTTGAAATCCTTTAGGTGTCGTCCATAAACTTCTTTAGAAATTTGGGGTTATTTTTACCCCTAGATCCCTCCTCGTTTATGTCATGAATCAAAAATAATTAAAAATGTTTAAAATTCATCTCATTGATTCAAAATTTAAATGTTTTAATTAAAATGATTTTTTTGTTGTTGCAAGAATATTTAATCAACTGATAATGTAATTATTTAATTTTTGGGTAAAGTTGGTACTTTAATTGAAATTTTATCTTCTCTAGTTGAAAATTAAACTATTTGATTGAAAAATAATCGCTTGGTTAAGGATTAAATTTGTTTTAAATCCTTCTTTTTTTGCTGAATTTTTGGGACATTCTTATTTTGTTGGAAATATAATTTTTTTTTTCAAATTGAATTTATTGTTGAAAATTTATATTTTTGTATTAAAATTTACCTGTTTTGTACATAATTCGCGTTGTTGACTTAAAAATTCTTCTATTTTGTTGAAGATCAAAATTGTTTTTAAAAATTTATAGTTTTGATCGAAAAATAACTATTTTGTTAAAAAATTAGATTTTTGGTTCCAAATTAATTTCCTTGTTGAAAATTCACTTTTCTGGTCGAAAATTTCCCTATTTTGGTAAAACATTCAACCATTTGGTTAAAAAACAAACTATTTGTTAAAAAATTTCAGTGTTTAGTAGAAAATTAAACAAATCATATTTTCAGGTTAAAAATTTAACTCTTTGCAAGGTTAAAAATGCATTCTTCTGGATTAAAAGTAATCTCTCTAGTTAAAAATTCAACAATTTACCAAAAAAAGGATCTTTTTTATTGAAAATTTTACTATTCAGTTGAAATCATCATTTTCGATTTTAAGTTAAAATATTTTTCAGTTCAAATGTCTACTATTACATTTACATTTTTGCTGAAAATGTAACTGTTTTCTAGAAGATTTGCCTTCTTGATTTGAAAATTTTAAATTATTCTTTAATTGATAATAAACTGTTTTGTTTGAAATTCAACTCTCTGATAAAAAAATTGATCTTTGGTGCCTTAAATTTAACTATTCTTTTCGAAAATGCAAGAGTTTTTGAATGAATTCTAATCTTTTTTTTTTAAGTCCACCATTGGGTTGAAAATGTATCTCTATCGGTTGAAAATTCAACTGCTTGTTAATAAATGTTTTTATTTTGTTGAAAATTGAACTATTTTATTAAAGTTTTGTAAATTGAACCGTTTGGTGAAATTTTTAAAAAAATATTTCCCTTTGCTGGAGAAGTCAAATATTTTTTAAGGTTCAAAATACACCTTGCTTTGTCGACGGTAAACTGGCTTGTTATAAAATTGTAAAGTCTGCGAAAAATTCGTCTTTTTGGCTTAAAATTCAACTATTTGTTAAAAATGGCAACAGTTTTTGGATGAATTTAAACTTTTTATTTGAAAATTAGGTCGAAAATGCATCTTTGCTGGTCGAAAACTGAACTATTTTGTTAAAAAATTAATTATTGTTTATAAAATAAAACTATTTTGTTCAAGTTATTTTTGTTGGCAAAAATTAAACTGTTATATGCTATATAAAAACTTAACTATTTTCTTAGAAATTTAATTGTTTTTTGTTAAGTAAAGTTTTTTGTTAAAATCCATATTTTTTGTACAAAATTTAACTGCTTTGCAGGTGATTCGTTTTTTTAGTTGAAAATTCAACAATTTGGTTGAAAATTCATCATATTTATTTAGTATTCCCATATTTTGGTTGAAATATTTGGTTAAAATTAATCTATTTGTTTAAAAATTCAACTTTTGGATAGAAAATAAAATTTTTAGTTGAAAAATCGTATTCTCAGGGTTTCTTAGAAATTCAACTTTCCTCTAAAAAGTTCGTCCTTTTTTATTTAAATTTAATTATTTTTCCGAAAATTCAACAGTTTTTGGAGAAATTCTATTTTTTTGAAAATTAAATTATTTGTTAAAAAATCCCTCTATGTAGGTTAAAAATTAAACTATTTTGTCAAAAATTTAATTATTTTTTATGACATTTCAATATTTTGTTAAGTTATCTTTTTTGGTGGAAGATTTAACTCTTTTGTTAAAGATTTGACTTTTTAATTGAAAATTAATTTTTGTAAATTAGAATTTAAACAATTAAGATGAATATTTAGCAGTTTTCTTTAAAATTTAGTGAATTTATCTTGAATTAAATTTTGTGTTAAAATCCTTATTTTTGTTTTAAAATTTTACTGCTTTGCAGGTGATATGTTTTTCGAGTTAAAAATTCAATAATTTAGTTGAAAATGAATTTTTTTCTGGAAATTGATCATTTTTGTTTATCATTATCCTGATTTGGTTGTACATTTATTTGGTAGAAATTTAAACTATTTGTTTCAAAACTTAATTTTTTGGTACAAAATCAACTTTTTAGTTGAAAAATCATATTCTCGGGTTTTCTTAAAAATGTGACTTTCTTCTCAAAAAAATGCGTCTTTTTCGCTTTAAATTTAACTTTTTTTAATTCAACAGTTTTTGGATGAATTTCTAATTAATTTTTGTTCGAATTTTCCACTATTTGTCATAGAATGCATCTTTGTAGGTTAAGAATTCAACTTATGATTACAAATTTAAAAATTTTGTTGAAAGTTAAACTAATTTATTAGTCACCTTCTTATGGTCGTAAATTCAACTGTTTTGGTAAAAATGTATTAATTTTGTGGAAGTTCTAAATAAACCTTTTTGTTAAAAATTCTTATTTTCGAGTTTAAATTCAACTGCCCTGTAGATTTTTCTCTTTTCCACTTGAAAATTCATGAATTTGGTAGAAAATTAACTTTTTTGTTATAAATTTAACTATTCAGTAGAAAATTATTATTTAAAAAATCCAACTTTTTTGGATAAGAATTTAGCTATTCTTTAAGGTTCAAAATTTATTGTTCTTGGTTAATAGTAAACTGTTTTGCTAAAAATTTAACATTCTTCTAAAAAAATCGTCTTTATGGCTTAAAAATTAAACTATTTGTTCGAATGTGAAACTGTTTGTGGATGAATTTTAATCTTTTCTTCTTTGACAATTCCACCATTTAATCGAAAATGCATCTTTGTAGGTTGAAAACTAAACTACTTGGCTTAAAAGTCAATAATTATGTGACAAATTTAATTATATTGTTTAAAAATAATCTGATTTGTCAAAGTAATCTGTTTTTATAGGAAATAATTTTTTTTTTCTAATTTCGTCCAATCTAAAATCCCCGTGTTCGCTAACTTAAGCAACACGTTCTTTCCGCAACAACGCTCGGGCCAAGGCTGCTGACCAGTCTCTTTAGTAATCATCCTAGGTGAAGAGGTTCATAAAGGGGTAAAAAATAGCCAAAAATTTGTAAACTGATTTAAGCACGGCTCCTTATTGAATTTTTTTGTAGCTAATAGAATTTTTTCTCTCAGTTAGAAGGTATCTATTTGCGGTGATGGTGTTCAACATCTTTAGCCTGTAAATTCAGAAAAAATATAGATTTTTGCCGCATTTCACGAATTTCCTGTCGTGGATAAAGCAGAACTAAATCCTTTCGGCATTCGATTGTCGACCATGTAAATAAATAACCATGCCGATGTCGTAAATTAAATTGTTCCTCCATTCACGCGTCAGTATCTCACGTCAATGTAGCATGATTATTTACATTCAAGCAGGATCGGTTCTCACGGGTTTTATAAAATCACTGAATAAATTCAATTATTCTTTGGATCTCATTTGGCATTCGATTGATTGCCAATTCCACCGTAGATAAATTCAAATTGCATTTATCAGTGTGAAAAATCACTACTCGGATAAAATCCGAGGGCAGAATTCTTGTTTCTGGAAATCAAACATTTTTAGAATAACTATCCTTCGAAGGATAATGAGAAAAAGTTTAAATAAGTTTAAATAATGAAAGTCTGATATGAATTATCTATGTTATTCAATTTATTATTAATACAGTTTTAAATTTTATTTTTATCAGGGTTACCATTTTATTTTTTTAGCTTTTAAACGATTTCGAAGGTTTCAAGATATTAAATGAAACCTCCTAAGATTCCTGAGAAAATTTTAAATGATTTTTTATGTTAAATAATTGTTTCAAAACGTATTTCCAAAATTTTCAAAGAAAATTATATACTGATTAAGTAAATTCCTTTTAAGGTTCGAAGATTTTTAAAATTTCAGAAATAACTTGAATCAGTTTTAATGATACTTACGAATTTCAGAAGTTTTAAAGAGATAAACATGATTTTAAAACGTTAAAAAGAACTCTCTGCGTACTTTCCTAGGCATTTAAAAAAACAGAACTCTTTTTTTTTCATTTTCGCAAAACTTCTACGAAAAATATGTTTATGTAACATTGAATACATATAAATAAATAACCTTTAGAAAATATTAGTGTTGCAAAATATTTATTTTGTATCAAAAATAATTTTTCTGCACAAATTAAATTTGGTTGAACATTTTTTTTCTTTTTTTTTTTCAAAATTTGCCTTTTTAATTGAATTTAACTATTGTCAAAAATTAAATTTTGTATTGCGGCTATTATTGAACATCTGAAATCTCTCTAAAATTCATCTCTTTGGTTAAAAATTAAAATATTTTTCTGAACATTCGTTGTTTTTTGGCCAAGGATAAGTTTTTAGGCTGAAAATGTAATTATTTGATTTTTCGGTTATAGATGAACATTTTTAATTAACAACTAATCTTATTTCGTTATAAATTAAACTATTGAATTGAAAAAAATTAATGTTTTCAATTAAAATGTCTATTATTGGGTTCAAAATTCATCTACTTTGATGAACATTTATCTTCCTCCAGTTAAAAATTTTTTTTCTTAGTTAAAAAATCATTTTTCTAATTAGAAATGCAACTATTTGTTTGAGCGTTAAACTCTTTTGTTGATAATTAACTTTTTCTGTTAAATTTATCATTTTAATTTAAAATTTATCTTTTTGGTTAAAAATTAATTTTATCAACTTAAAATTTAACCATCCTTATTTCGTTCGAAAATTTATCTTTGTGCGTTAAAAGTTCAACTATTTAGTTTAAAATATAATTATTTCATCATCAACTAACTTTTTTGATTTAAAAATGTAACATTTTGTAAAAAATCCACTATTTGGTTAAAAACTTATTTATTTAGTTGAATATTTATTTTTCTAATTTAAAAATTAGCGGTTTGGTTGACTATCGTGTAGTTTGTTCAAAATTCGTCTTTCTTAGTAAAAAATTGATTTCCTTGTTTCAAAAATCATGCTTTATATCAAGAATGCCACTATTTGATTGATTATTTTTTTTTTCAGCTGAAAAATCAACGGTTTGGTTGAATATCATGTATTTTGTTATATGTTTTTTATTACAAATAATTTTTGAAGAAGAGACAATTATGCTGTTGAAAATTAATGTATTTTGTTGAAAATTCGTGTTTTTATGTGAAAAATTAAATATGAACTATTTTATGTTTCAACCGTTTGGAGAAAAATTCAACAATTTGGTTCAAAATTCAACAAATTCGTTAAAAATTCAAAAATTGGGTACAAAATTGAAAGATTTGGTTTTAAAGGAAACTTTTCGTTTTGAAATCATACCTTTACTTCCAAATTTAATTATTTAAATTTTGAAATTGGTCTTTCTTGTTTGAAAATACACCGTTTTTTTAATTTAACGATGTGGAGGAAAATTCACGTATTTATTCGAAAATTTGTCTTTCCCGCAGAATTGATTTTTTTTCAATTAGAAGTTTAAGTAGGTTGAAAATTCAAGTCTTTTATCGAAAATGTTTCTTTTTTGGTAGAAAATTAAATATGATTTATTCCATGATTTGATCATTTGGCTGAATTTTGTAGAAAATTGAACTATTTGGTTAAAATTTTAATCATTTTGTTATGAATGACCTTTTTTGATAAAAATTTATATTTTTGGCAACTGAATTTTTTCTGATCGTCGCTTCTTACCAATTTTCTAAAAATGATTGCATTTCAATAAATGACGCCTTATTTTTTTCGAGAAAACATTCTCTACAACACCTCTGTTTACAATTTTTAAAGAAAATTTGTCTATGTCTATGGCTTTTTCTATGGCTCTAAATTGTTAAAACGATTTTTTTGAATAAAAATGATTTGTAAAAAAAAATAATTATATTTTAAAATTATTCAGTCATTTAAAAAATAGGGAACAGTAGGATTGTAGAGAATATTTTCCCGGAATATTTTTCCGGAAAAAATAAGCCGTCATTTATTAAAATCCAATCATTTTTTAAAAATTAGTAAGAAGCGACGGTCAGAAAAAATCCAATTGTAAAAAACATGATTAAAATTAATGCTTTTTTTTAATTTTAATATTTTTCATCAAAAATTTTTTTTTTGAAATGACATCAGTAATAATATTTTTATTCATAAAATCAAATGAAAAAAATTTTTTTTCAGAAATCTATCTTTTGGCACTACAACTACCTTAAAATTTAACTGCTTTATAGATAATTATTCTTTTTGACTTGAAAATTCCTTAATTTGTTACAAAATTTAACTGTTTGGTTTAAAATCTATTTGAGATATTCGTCTTTTTCAAAGAAAAATTTATCTTTTTGGTTAAAAAATCAACATTTTGGTTAAAAAATTAATGTAATTGCTTGAATGTTGAAATGTTTTTCAAATAAATTAATCAAACTTTTCTAAATTTTATAAAAATTACATTGACCATCTTATTCATACGTTAGAAAGGTCTGCTTAAAATAGCGAAAAAAGTAACCCAGAAGACGCGTATTGCAAAAGAAGTAGAACGCAAGTCTCGGATTATGGGGAAATTTGCATTTGAATGTGTAAATATGCAAAGAGGCGCATCCTGGTTACGTAAAGAGTACCCGCAACAAAATTTATTTTTCTTATAGAATTATTCGTACAGTATCAATTTTCTTATTCTTACACGTAAGAAATTTTATTACTAAACTTAATATACAAAAGCTCGAAGCAAATCTGTACTAACCTTAACGAATTTTAAGATTCATGCATATTAAGGGGCCTGATATCATCCTTTTTTCATAAATTTTTCGAAAATTCGATTTTTTAAAGTTTTCAAAGTTCACACTCCTGAAGTTGAGATTTTAGGATAAATTTAAGATTGAATAGACAAATTCATCCGTAAAAAATTTTTAAACTAATAAAACTTCAGGAAAATTACTTGCTTCGATAACAATTATTACTCTCGAAAAAAAATTGGCGATCACTTATCCTGTAATTGACCATTTTTTTTATTCATTAAATTAATACATTTTTGTAAAAGGAAAGTCTATGATACCCTATTTTTATATTGAATTGAGAAAAAACATTTTTGACCTAACAACCGACTGATAACGAAATTCTTATATTATTTAATTTTCAATACATAATTTATTTGAGATTTCAAAAAACGAAGCTTGTCAAGAATTTTGAAAGATCTCAAGAGATTAAACAAATTTTCCTAAGATTCCTGGAAAAGTGTTAAATGATCTTTTATAATGAAAAATAAGTTTAAAGAAAAAACTCAAAAAGATTTCAAATGCTTTCCTGAAATTTCTAGAAAAAATTTAGAACATTTAAAAGCTAAATTTTTTAATTTTACAGGATTACAAAATTATGGAAAAAAATCGAGTAAGTTAATGAGATATTTAGAAGTTTTAAAAAGATCCAAAAATAATGTTGAGCTTAAGTTATTACTAAAAACTTAAAACTTAGATTTTTCATGTTTTTAAACAAAAATTTTGAAGCTCTTTAATGATTTTGAAAGGTGTCAAAAGAATGAAAAAATATTCTGACATTCATGGGAAAATATGAAACGATTTTTTATTTTCAAAAACTAATTTCAAGATTACAAACATTTCAGAAATTTCAGAAAATAGTCTGAAAGATTTTAAGACAACGTTTTTTAATTTTGTAAGATTTTTCAAAAATGTCAGGGAAAATTATAATCATTTAAATGGATATTTAGTAGTTTTAAGCAATTTTTAAAATAATTTTAAATTTAAAAAGAATTCAACAAATTAAAAGCTATATGTAGATTTTTGAAGATTTCAAAATAAAATTCTAAAATTCTTTAAGAATTTCAAAAGATTTGCAAAGATCAAACACATTTGATTTAGATCCCTAAGGAAACTTCAAAGCATTTTTTGTAATATAAATTTAAAAATATATATAACAATATTTCAAATGCTTTGCTGAAATTTCGAAAAAGAATATAGACATAATTTACAATTTTTGAAACATTACAAAATTTTGGAATAGTTTCGAGTGAGTTTAAGAGATGTTTAGAACCTTTAAAAACGTTTAAAAATATTTTTAAACTGAAAGGATTTAAAAAAATTGAAAGCATATATTTTTGTTGCTTTCAAAATAAAAATTTAGATGCTTTTAAAAATTTCGTAAGGTTTCAATATAATAAAAAATTTAAAAAGACTTTCAAGCATTCCAAAAGATCACCAAAAATTTCAAAAAAACATCTGAAAGATTTAGGGGCAAATTTTGTAATTTTGTTATATATTAATGTGTAGATTTTTGCAGATTTCATAACCAAATTTTTTAATTTTTTAAAGATTATGAAGGTTTTATGACAATTAAGAAAATTTTCTTAATATTTCTCAGAAAGTTTCAAATCATTTTTTGTGTAATAAAATTAATTTTAAAAAGGTTTTTCATATTGTTTGTAATCTTTTCAAGCTTTAGAGAAAATTTACTTTTATATAACCTTTAATATAAATAAACAAATAAACTCAAAAAGTAAATAGTTTTACAAAACGTTCATTTCGTATTAAGAGTTATTTTTTCGCTAAATTATAATTTGGTGGAAAATTTTTGGTTTTCTTGACTGAAATATGTTTAATGGTTGAAAATTCAACTATTTTCTTTAAAAGTAATAATAATTTAAGATTTAAATATTAATAAATTATTAAAATTTAAATGCTTTTTCCGGCCTACTTCAAATGTTTTTAATTTAAAATAAAAAATATTTTTGCTAGAAATATCAAATTCTTAGTTGAAAATGAACTTTTTTATTAAAATTTCAATTTTACGTATCTGAAATCTTTAAAAATAGTTTTGTATTAACCCAAATTAAAAAAAAATTATATTTGTATAAACTTAAATAAAAATAAACAAATTAACCTGAACAATAAGTAGATATTCGACATTTTTATTTTGCAGGTACCACAGTATGGAATGTAATATCTCCTGTAAGTTTTATAATTTAAAAAAATGTTAGTTAAAATTGTAGATATAAAAATTTTAACATTTTAATAAGTCGAATTTTCGGCATAAAAACTTCAATAGCGATCTCTAAATATATTTTTTTAATCTGGCAAAAAAAAACTTGAATAATAACGAAGTTAATCTACTATTTATTAAAGTTTAATTAAATTGTTTAGGGAACAAAATTTTTTTGCCAATTAGTTTAATGATATAAACTAGCTGCAAACAGTTGTCTATACAAAAGTTTTGACATCCACCATGACATGTAAACTAGTACACTTCTTTCTTTTATTATTTCTTTTACCTAAATAAATGGTTTCCTTGGCTTCTACGTAATTAGTTTCTTGTCAAATTGGATATTTACGAAGTCCTAGGATAAACAAGAAATATTAATCCGTGAAAAAGGGCAAAATTTTCCGAAATTTTATTTAGAAATATATTTAAAACATTTTTAAAACCTTGAAACCTTGTTAAGTGATTTATTCATTTATCTATTTTTACATTCTCATAAGAATGTGTAAAATTCACCACGGAAAATTGACGAAATATAAAATATCCAAACTAGAAAATTCCGAAATTCAAACAATTACATTTTTTGTTTATAACTATTATTAATTTATTACTAATATAGTAATCAGATATGTTTATAAACAAAATTATTTCTAATGCTTCAGGTTTCTAAAATCATTGTTTATATATGTAATAATAATAATTGAAAGACATATTTTTTCAAATGAAATTTTTTTCGATTATTCTTAGTTCAAATAGTAATTTAAGAAATTTTAAACACAAACAGTAATTTTTTCTACTAAGATATTTCATCATCAGGCAATTTACTGTCGGAAAGTTTATCAGTGGGTATTTTACAATTTCGGTAAAATTATAAACTGTCGGAAAGGGGGAGGGTCGGTAAGGCCGGTTTTTGGCCTAATTTATTTTTGGACCAAAAAATCTGAAAAAATCATGTAGTATCTTATAAGTATCCCGAGTCGATTGCACGCTAAACGGACTACCCTCCACCCCCCAGCCACCCCTACAAATATAGGAAACACCACTACCCACCAACTGTATTTTCGAGAGATTTGACACTCTTAAAAATGTATTCTGAGGTTAGCTCGGGTTTACTATGATTTTCGGGCTCGCCGAATACAAATCTGGCGTCCTTTGACTTTTATCGCGTCAGGTTAAAGGTCATTGGAAGGTCAAATCGAGAGAAAACGGTAAAAAATCCAAAAAAATACGTTATAGGTTTTTAGAGTCGCTAATTACGAATCTGGCATCTGTTGAACTCTATCGCTTCAGGTTCAAGGTCATTTGAAGGTCATTTGAAGGTCAAATCGAGAAAAACCGGTAAAAGAATTTAAAAAAATATGTTATAGGTTTTTGGGGTCGCTGATTACGAACCTGGTAGTGGTGTTTCCTATATTTGTAGGGGTGGCTGGGGGGGTCTAGGACTCTAGAGATTTTTATTTTTCTACATTAAATGTATAAACAATGCACAAAAACAATAGTAATCAAATTTTTTAATATTTAATTTAAAACAATTTTGAAACAATAATTATTGATCATTATCAATTTCGAATTTAAAGCACTTTATATTTAAAAAACATATTGAACTATTTTTTATTTAAAACGTTCCTACTACAAGCAATTATTGCAGATAAGGTCAAATAAAAAGACAAATATTTTGAAAGAAATAAAAAGCAAAGGATTTTGTAGCAAAGTTTTGAAAATGGGCGATTTCATTGGACGAAATTTGGTATTGTAAAATTTCGAATTAAAAGCGTTCAAAAGTAAACGATTTCAATTTTAATTCAAGAATCTCCCAATTTCATAATTTTAGATTAAAATTGCGAAAACAGGACACTTTGGAACTAATAAAAATTAAATTTGTTCAGACTAGATTTTTAATCATTAAAATTTTTAAAAACTGGAATAGTATTATTGCTAGTTAAAAGTGTTCACAACTTAATAGTTAGAAATTGCACACTTTTGAATTTAATACTAATTTAATCATTATTAATTCCAAGCAATTAAAATTTGAAATTTAAGACTAAAGTGATTGTTTAAATGACAGAGCTTCTGAAATTCTGTAATTTTAAATTGGTATTACATAAAAATTAAACTTTGCATTTATTAGACAAATTTTTCTAAGATCCAAAAATAAATTCACCGTTATTTTCATGGGTCAAAGTAAAAAAATCACTTTAGAATTAATTTAAAATAAAAAGTAATTTTGAATGATAAACATTAAAAATGACAAAATTTCTACTATGGAACTTTGAAAAATAAACGAACCCGAATTTCGTTTAAAACTGATGACACTTTCAGTCACCAAGAATTGTGATATTAAAACATTTTTATTCTCAGACCCTTTAAAACTTCAGTTATTTTATGTAAATTTAAATCATTGAAACATTTTTTTTAAATTGTTAATTATACTTTTCAGTGTTCAACATGCAAATTCAGAACTCTGAAATTGTAAACAATGAAAAATAAAGAAATCATTCAATTACTGAAGTCTTAACTTTAGATAGTGTAATTGTTCTCTTTGTGATTCTTAAAACAAATCTTTTAACGTTGTAGTTTAAAAACGTGTAATTTATAATACTTTATTTCATTATTGATTCTTTTATTTGTTCAGTTTTAAATGATTCATGTTTTGAATTTTCAGAATGAAAATACCACAGTTGTAAGATATTACATTAAAAATTGAAAATTGAAAAAAGAATACAAAGCAAAATTGTGATATATGATTCTCGTCCTTGAAATTGCAAAATTTTAAACCTTTTAATAGAAATTCTCTTTTTTAAAAGCTGAGCTTGATTAGTTTGATATTTCTGATCATTTTCAGATTTATAATGAATTAGTTAGAACTGAAAATGTTTAAAATAAAATAAAAATATTGAGCAGTTTTAAACTCAACACTTTTAGAATTGAACCATTTTTAATTTGAATGTGTTTGAAATTCATCAATTTTAAAATTGAAAACTTTTAAAACTGGAAAATTTCAAATCAAGAGCTTTCAAAATTGAAAAATTTCAGAATACAAATTTTTTTAATTCGTAAAATTTCATATTAACAAGAGTTGTAATTGTATCTTTTCCATTTCAAAGGGATCGAAATTTGACAATTTTGTTTTTATTTAAGGAATGTCGTAATTGAATGAATTAAGATTAAAATTGCGAAAACGGGACTATTTTAAAATGTTCAAAATAGGAAGATTTTGCATTAGAATGTAAAAAACTGGATCATTTAAAAATCAAAGGAAACTAAATTTAATATTGAAATTAATTAGATACATTTTTCTAAAGTAAAAAGAATCATCCGTTATTCTCTCTATTCAAAGTAGAAAAATTCTAAATTGTAATGCTTTAAAATTGACTTATTCTAAAAAACATTTAAAATGAAGTAATTTTACATTGAAAACATCCGCAATAAAAAATTTTCGACTACTTTTAAAATTGAAGAAATATTTAATTACCATAAGTTGTGATACTACAACTTGTTTATTCTTAGACCCTTCAAAATTGAAATTATTTAAAATAAATTTAAATCGCTAAAATCATAATGCATTTTTAAATGGTTAATTTAAGCTTTTCAAAATGTAACTATTTCGAATTGAATTGCAAAATTAAAACCTGTGAAACAAAAAGTTTTAAATTTTGATAATTGTTTCGTTACAAATCATTTAAACTAAAAATTGTGCAACTCCCAATTATTTCAATTTGATATTCTACGATTTCGAAGACTTTAAAAACCCACACAATTTTGTTCCTTTAAAATTGAAACCAAACAATTAAAAATATTAATACTATAATTATTATATATAAAACTGACTACCAATTCTTTCAATACCAAAATAATCAATCTTGAAATATTTAATAGTGAAATTGTGCTAACTTTTTGGATATTTGAATCTGAAACTTTTATCGATTCGCAAAGATTTCAGTTAAAAATGTAAAAAATTATTGTACAATTTCAAAACTCAAAGTCTCAATAAAAATCTAAAATAATTCATGCTGATCTCTTCAAAAAAATGCTGGTTATTTCCCGCTTATCAAAAATGTTTCCAGATCAGGAGTTCAATGAGAAGAGTACAAAGAACCTTATCTTAACGGTAGTGGAAAGAAAATTTTTTAAATTGAAATTTAAAAAACTAATAATTTGTTAAAGAAGACAGTATCTATTTAGATTGTTTTTCATCTTCATTTTTCACCTCCTTGCTTTTGTAATAAAAAAATTTAGTTTCAAGGCCTCAAAAAATAATCTGTTTTACGATTGCGCATTCAAAATTATAATTATAAAATAAAATTATAGAAGTTTTAAAGAAGATTTAGATCCTTACTTCCATTTCCTTTTTCTTTCACTTCCACTTCTCTTCTACCAGAATTAGGCCATTTTTTACAACCATTCTTTCTTTTTTCTCATTTACTCATCTAGCCCCCTGTAACTCCTTCATCCACTCCTTGTCCAATCCATCCTCCTCTAAAACCCTTACCATATTCTCTTGCCTATTTCCTTTATCTTCTATTCCTTTCCTAACTCATTTTTTACCATTTTTTCATAACCATTCTTTCATTTTTTCTGATTCTCTTCTCTAGCCTCCTCTTACTCCTCCACCCACTCCTTGTCCACCCATCCTCCCCTTGAACCCTTACCAATTTCTCTTTCCCGCTTTCTTTATCTCCCAATCCTCTTCTACCTTAATTTGGTCATTTTTTCACAACCATTCTTTCATTTCTTCTCTTTCGTTCCTTTAGCCTCCTCTAACTCCTTCATCCACTCCTCCCCTAAAATCTCTAATGAATTTTCTTCTTAGCATACTTTAAATCTCTTTCCTCTCCTACATCTTTACCATTTATTCTCCCATATTTCTTCCTCCCATTCAAATATTTTGCACTTTCGTTTCTCTGCCTTCTCCCAAAACATTCCTTCTCTTATTTTGTTTCTTCATTTTTCACCTCCTTGCTTTTGAATTCAAAAAACTTTTGTTTTAAGGCCTCAAAAATTGATCCGTTATATAATTGCGCATTCAAAACTATACTTATAAATTAAATTTATAGAAATTTCAAAGATGATTTAAATCCTTACTTCCATTTCTTTTTTCGTTCACTTCCACTTCTCTTCTACCTGAATTTTGCGACTTTTTGGCAACCATTCTTTTATTTTTTCTTATTTACTCGTCTAGCTCCTTCATCCACTCCTTGTCCAATCCATCCTCCCCTAACATATTTAACAAATTATCTTGCCTGTTTTCTTTATCTCCTATTCCTTTCCTGAATTAATGTTGCCATTTTTTCACAACCATTCTTTCATTTTTTCTTATTCGCTCCTCTAGCCTGCTCTAACTCCTCCATCCCCTCCTTTTTAAAGGTTGCTAATTTCTTCATAATTTTAGCTTACTTAAGCGTTTTACATCAAGAATTAGTATGGTTTTAACAAAAATCATCGTTATTTGAATAAGATTTTCTTCTTCGGAAAAATTCAGCTTTTAATCACGTTTTCCACAGAAAATCAATTATTTAAAGAATAATTAAATAATTGAAAAACAAATAGATTAGAAAAAAGATTAAAATTTTTTGATAGTCTTAGGTTATATGCTCGCACTTTAGGTATGCCAGAAATCAGTTTTTTTAAGTGAAAAATCATTTAATTTCAAATAAGATAAAATTTCAAAGAATTTTTACAATTTTATATTATGCTAAAATTTTTTGCGGAAACCGGCTATTTTAAACAAACAACTATCAGGTTGAAAAGAAGATTTTATAATTTCAGACATTTTTCTGTTTTGATGTTATATTTTTTCGTTTATAATTGCAATTGTTAGTAAAAAATCCTTAGTTTTTAAAGAATATTCACAATATTTGACCAATAATAACGTAAATTAGCGTTTTTTCCAGGATACGATGATTTTAAACAAAAATTATTTTACTTGTTAACTTAATCTATGATCAATTTTGAAGAACTTCAGGTTTTGTTACTGCTATTCATCAAAAATTGGTATTTCTAAAGAAAAATGCAATATTTTATTATTTACATATGACACAAAAACATTGTTTTGTTAGAAATGCAATTTTTAGGTAGAAAATTCTTCTTTTTTGTTTGAAAATTTAACTGTTTGTCTGAAAATTAAAATAATGTGTTAAAAATTACTTATTTTGGTTCAAGATTTATAATTTTAGTGGAAAATTCATCGTTTTGATTAAAAATATAAGTTTTTGGTTGCATTGTTTTTTGTTAAAAATCACATTTTTAACTGGATAGTCAACTATTTTTTTGAAAATTCCTTTTTTGTAAAAAATTAATGTTTTAAACTATGCAATGTAGCTATAGCTTTTTTGTGAAAAATGTTATTAATTTTGTTTCTGAATATTGAACTACTTGAGTGAGTGTTGAACTACTTTGTTGAAAATTCATTTTTTTATTTAAGATTCATTATTTTATTTTAAAATACGTTTCGTTGGATGAGAATTAATTTTCTTTACTTCAAAATTTAACTATTGTATTCCCGGTTCAATATTGATCTTTATTGGTTAATAATTCAACTGTTTTGTTCTAAATTCATAATTCTTAAGAGAAAATTAAGCTTTATTTAGACGTTTTAGCTTATTTGGTTAAAAATTATTCTTTTTTGTTTAAAATCAGTCTTTTTTGCTGAAAGTTGAACTAATGTGTTAAGATTCAACAGCTGTATTAAAAATTCATATATTTTGTTGAAAACTTATTTATTTTTTCTTGTATAAAATTATTCTTCTTGGTACAAATTTCATCTTCTTTAATTAAAAATGCAATTATTTGGTTAAAAATATATTTTTTTTAATTCAATTATTCATCTGAAATTTAACTAATGTATAAGAACTTTATTTTTTGGTTAAAGATTCATAATTGTAGTTCAAAATTCACCTCTTTTCTTTCCAAAACTCAATTTTTTACTGAAAATTCAACAATGTCAGTTGAAGATATACCATTTTGGATGAAAGTTCTTTTTTTAAATTAAAATTGAAATATTTCATGTTTCAAAATTCTGATATTTCAGTTGAAAAGTAATTTTTTTATTTCAAAACTGAACTATTGTGTTTTCTGTTGAATTTTGATCTTTTGTACTTCAATTACACTATTCATTTGAAATTCACCTCTTTTGAATGAAAATAGAATTAAACTTCAAGTCCCATGTAATAACGGTTTCGAGGGTTGCCTCGCCCTGGCCTTGTTACTAAATCGGTACCCTCGAAACGTAAGCTGTTAGGGCCGCCTGAACCATTTGTAATTGAAATGCATAGTATTGCGCAATATACTCGATTGATTACTCGCGCACTGCGGCCCTTCCGAGGTATTTTGAGGCGAGAGTCGCAATTGCCTCTCGTCCTGACAAAACCGGACCGGCTTTTATAAGACCTAGAGTGCACTTAGTTAGAAATAGAAATTAATAAAAATAATAATCTAAAATGCAGTGGTTACATTTTTGTTTATAATTAAATTGCAACCTGAAGATAAACATTTTTGCGAATGTGGAAATTATTGTTAAAATTCTGACGTGAATAGAGCTACTCGAAGCTTTATGGTTATTTAATCCACTTGAGCTATCAAATGTAATTTACGAATCTATAATTAGGTTACTAGCAGTGTAGTTTCAAACAGCGACCTTTTGAGTATTACCTGTCAGTAAATTTCATAGATAATTTATATCTGAAAGTGGATTAAACTTTGCAAGCAGTTCAAGACTACATTACTAATAAAGTTTATAATTTGTGTCCTGTTATAACGATTAACATATATATGATTCAAATTATTAACATAACTTTGACAAAGGAAATGCGCAGATAAAATTAAACCTAATTTACATTTAAATTTAACTTTCAGTGCAATCTATGTTAATTCCAGAATGAGGGATAATAAACGTAGGGATGTTTGTTTTCAAAATAAAAATTAGAGTTAAATTTAGTATTTTTTAATTAATTATATTATTCGCACATCCGGTGTGGAAAAGTGGATTGGGGCCAAACTGGATCCCAGTCAGGTAGCCCAACTGCCAATCAGGCATAAATTTGGCGCCCAAATTACGCCCAGATTGGGCTCCTGTCTGACTTTTTACATATTTCAATAATATAATACTAAATAAGGATTGTACTTAATTATTGAAATTAATTATAAATAATAAATAATAATAAATACATGTATAAAATTCATAATGCCAAAGATTTCACAAAGATTTCCATAATTTCACAAATATTTCCAAATATTTCAATAATTTCACGAATATGACCGGATATGTAAAAAATATTTCACAGACTTTAAGTATTTGAGAATAATTTCCGATATATTTTAAATATTGCATAAAGATGTCGCAAAAATTTTAATCATTTCACATATAATACCAAATATTTCAAAAATATTTCGCAAAGATTTCAGAAAGATTTAAAATATTTCGCAAAGATTTCCGATAAATTTAAAAGATTTTATAAAGACATCAATGATTTCCCACAGATGTCAAAGATTTCACAAAGATTACAAATATTTCTAAAAGATTCTGTATATCTTAAGATTTTACAAAGGCATAAATGACTTCCCAATGATTTCACAAATATTTGATAAATTTCACCAATGTTTCTGAAATAATTCAAAGATTTCAATAATTTCATAAAGACTTTAACGATTTTGTAAAGATTTCATCAAGTTCAAAGATTTCGTAAAGGTTTTGAATATTTCGCAAAGATTTCAAATATTTCGGATAGATTTACAAGATTTTACAAATATATCAATGACTTTCCAAAGATTTCAAAAAGATTTCAATCATTTTGATAAATATTACTAAATATTTCAAATATTTTGCGAAGATTTCACAAAGATTTCAATCATTTTTACAAATATTACCAAATATTTGAAATATTTCCAAAGATTTCACAAAATTTCCCAAAAGCTTAAAAGTTTCTGCTAAGATTTAAAACAATGTCAAAAATATTGTAAAATGTATAAAAAATATTTTTATTTTTTCATGAAGATTTCAATGATTATCTAAAGATTTCACAAAGATTTCAAATATTTCGCGAAGATTTCTTAAAGGCTTGAATGATTTCCCGAAGATATCAACAATTCTAAAAATATAACATATATTTTATAAAGATTTCAATAATTTCCTAAAGATGTCAACAATCTCCCAAAGATTTTAAAGATTCCAAAAATTTCGTATATATGTCGGATAGATTCAACAGATTTAACAAAGATTTAAATAATTTTCTAAAGATTGAAATGATTTTCTACAGTTTTCAATCATTTCACACATAATGCCAAATATTTAGCAAATATTTTTAATATTTAAATTATTTCTAAAGACTTCAGTAAGATTTTATAGTTATTTCTGAAGGATTTCCAGATATTTCAGAAAGATTAAAAATATTTCGCAGATTTTTAATACATTGAAACTATTTTACAACAAAATCAATTATTTCCCGAAGATATAAAAAAATTTCACAAAAATTATCAATATTCCTTAAATATTTTGGATAAATTAAAAAGATTTCGAAAAGGCACAAATAATTTTCAAATAATTTTACGAAAATCTGAAAAATTTCATAAATCTTACAAAAATATTTCAAAGATTTCACAAAGAATTCAATGATTTCGCAAAGATAACAACAATTTCAAAAATATACCAACTACTTCAAAAATATTTTCAAAGGATTTTGATGATTTCCAACAAATTTCGTAAAGATGTTGTATATTTCACAAAGATCACAAATATTTCGGATAGATTTACCAGATTTTAGAAAGATTTCACAAATATTTCAATCATTTTTAGAGATACTATTAAATATTTGGCAAAAATGTCTTAAATATTTCGGGTAGATTTAACAGATTTCACAAAGGCATGAATGATTTCACAAAGATTTCAATAATTTCACAAATTTTTTAAAAGTATTTAAAATATTTCCAATTATTTCACAGATTTCAATGCTTTCCCAAAAATTTTGCTAAGGTTTAAACAATTTCAAGAATATTATCAAATATTTTAAAAATATTTTTAATATTTTACACAAACTTCAATGATTTTCTAAAGATTTCATAAATATTGAAAATATTTCGTAGAGATTTCACAAAAAAATTAAGAACTTCTCAAAGATTTCAACAATTTCCAAAATATAACAAATATTTCACAAATTTTCTAAATAATTTATAAATACTTCAATGATTTTCCAAAGATTTAAAAATTTTTCTCAAAACACCGGATAGATTTAAAAGATTTAACAAATATTTTAATGCTTTTCTAAAAATTATAATGATTTTCAAAAGATTTCAATGATTTTTCTAAGATTTCAATTTTTTCAAAAATATGATCAAACATTTAACAAAATATTTTAAATACTTCGCAAAGACTTCAATGACTTCCGAAAGATATTAAAAATATTTTGAAAGTTTCGCAAAGATTTCGGATAGATTTAAAAGTTTTCACATGCTTTAATGATTTTCCAAAGAATTCAGATAGATTTAAAAGATCTCACTAACACTTCAATGATTTTCCAAAGATTTCAATAATTTCAAAAATATTATCTAATATTTATAAAACATTGGAAATATTTCTGATAGATTTCAAAAGACTTCGTAGGCTTTAATGATTTCTGAAAGTTTTCACAAATATGTACAAATGTTTCAAATATTCTACAGATTCCGGATAGATTAACAAGATTTCTCAAAGAAATAAAATTATTTCACAAAGATTTCAGGTATATTTTTGTAAAAATTCAAACGATCTGATGAGTTTAATCATTCGACTTCAGAGGGGGGTAACTCAATACTTTGTCCCTCCCTGTGCGATTCCTCAGGGAGCATTGCCCCACGTGCCCCCTTAGGTTCCGCCGCCTCTGACCTGTTGACGCATTCTTCTTGGGACCCGTTCATTTTTCGGAACGGATAAAATTTAAGAAAGGTAAAATTTCAGAATGGGTTATAATACATAATGATAAAACTTAGGAATACCAAAAATTCGGAAAAAGGAATAAATCAGAAATCCAAAACTCTGAATAGTATTTATTCGGAAACCAAAGAAGCGGAATGGGTAAAAATTCGGAAACGTTAAAATTAGGAGGGTGAACAATTAGGAATAAGTAAAAATACGGAGAGGAAAAGTTCGAAAAGTAGAAAAATTCGGAATAGTTAATAAATGTTGCTATTAGCAGGTCTATAGTTTTTTATTTATGGTAGCATACAAATATTTATCACAGTAAATTTAAATAGCATATCATAATAAATAAGCAATTATACACCTGGTAATAGGTATATTTATTAACAATTCCGAATTTTTCTACTTTCCGAATTTTTCCTCTCCGTATATGTACATATTCCTAATTTTTCACCCTCCTAATTTTAACGCTTCTGAATTTTCACCCATTCCGCTTCTTTGGTTTCCGAAGAAATACCTTTCAGAGTTTTGGATTTCTGATTTATTCCTTTTTCCGAATTTTTGGTATTCCTAAGTTTTACCATTATGTATTATAACCCATTCTGAAATTTTACCTTTCTTAATTTTTACCGTTCCGAAAAATGAACGGCCCCCTTCTTCTTCTGCTATCCTTATGTCAAACTGCTTTTCTCGAAAAACATATCTAGAAAGTATTATAAAAATATGAGTTTTTTATTCTTTATAAAAAAGCAATATTATTCACTTGCATATGTTACTTTGCATTTGTTCTGATTTGCGCGATTACTCCATTACGCGTCCTTAAAAAGAACGAAATCAACAGTCAGACATTGTTTCAATTCGCGTTCTGATTGGTCAACATGAGACCATAGAAAAGGGCGGGTAATTTTAAAAAGTATAAAAACCTTCGCAAAAGAAATAGTTATAATACGCTGAAAACATTGTTGTATGGGTACAACAAAATAATTTCAGTGGTATTTGTGCAATATATTTTTTCATGGTTCCACCAAATCTTTATTTCCATAGCGAAACGTTTTGTGAAGCCAACGTAATAATTTGTTAAGCGAATTGAATTTTCGGTTTTGTGAGCAAAAGTTTAAATGAAATAAAAAATATTTTGTTCCGTATCGGAAACATAAAAATTTTCATTTTTGAAAATTTATACTTAAACAAAAAAATTTTCTAATTACTGATCTCTTTAGAACTTAATTAGCTTCTGTTTAAATAACACTGTAACATCGGAAGGAAACATAAACAAGAATATTATTTTGAAAATTCTACCCTGATATAGAAACCATGTATTCTAATAATTATTTACGGTTTTTAAAGTAGGGCGCCCAATTAGGCACTAATTAGTGCCCAAAAAGTATTTGGGCAAAATTGGGCACTATTACACACGGGATTCACTATTTGCAAAATGTAGTCAAGCGACCTGCTAATTTGTGTGAAATATAATATATAAAATTATTATTGTTCACGGATGTTCAAACTCATAGCAGAATTTGTCATGACACCAGAAAGGGTAACTTGTCATTTACTTCATGAAATAGTAAACAGATGGTTCATGACATGTTGATACTAGTATTAATGAAGCCGTAACTGTCCATTATAATTGACACTTACGGACTCATAAGTACGTATATCACCGATTTCGCTTTGACATTATACCACACATAGGTACCACTATGAAATTTAGAAATTTTTGTTAAATATTTCAAATCTTATTTTAAACCCCTATAATTATGTACTAGAATCTTAAAAAATAATTTTTTGGAATGATTCGTCATTTTAGTTGAAAATTCAGTCCTTTAGTTGTAAACTTTTTTCTTTGTAGACAATTAATTTTTTAAACTGAAAATTTAAATATTCCAGTCGAAGATTCATCAAATAAGTTGCAAATTTATTTGTTTCATTAAAGTTGTAACTGATTTGTTGAAAATAATTGTTTTTTGTACTGTAAATTTAGCTTTTCCATATGTGATTTAAAATTAATCTTTTTCAGTTAAAATTTTTTAATATGATTTATTTTCTTTAAAATTTGCCTCTCTGTAAAATATTAATCTTTTTGCTTGATAATTCGTGTTTTTCAATTGAGAATTCATCTATTTTGTTAGAAATGAGATTTTTGCTTGAAATGTGAACTATTAAATTTTTTGTTGAGAATGATTCTTTTTATTGAAAATTCAGATATTCGGGTTTAAAATTCAACATCTTCTAACGAATTCTTCTTTTAGCTTAAAATTGTTCTCCTTCGTTGAAAATTCAACTGTTTTTGGTCAAGGTTTTATTTTCTTATTAAAAATTTGACAGTTATTCAACTATTTAATATTTTATTGAAAATGCATCTCTTTTACTTCAAAGATTCATTAATTTGTCTGTAAATACAATTATTGAAAAAATTATTTTTATGTTGATGAAAATTAGACTATGTCCAATTTTAAAGTTAAAACTTCAAGTTATTATTTTCAAGCATCGTATTTTAATTGAAAATGTAACTGTTTCGTTGCAAAGTCGTCTATTCAGACATAATATTCTTCTTTTTGCATTGAAAGTTTATCTTTGGTAATAAAAATTCATCTTTTTTTCGTTTGAAATAAATCAATTTGAATATGATTATTTCATTCCATTTGTAAAATATTGTATGTCAAAAATATTACATGATTAAAATTCTGGTCACAGAAATGAGGAACCGGTCAGAGAAAAATCACGGAAAATTCAGAGGGTTTCAAAAATGAAGTTTTCCAGCAACCCTGAAATAACAAAGTATGTAGGGGAAATTGGGAGTAAGCCGACACTTTTTTTAAAGTCTTTTTTTAATTACAAACAAGTTTTGTTCGACAATGTATTAGGTATGGTTCGATCCAGAATCTATTTGGCTACGAAATGATAGTGGTTTTAAAGTACCCTATAAGGCTAAGTCGACACTTGACTATAATGTTTGAAGAAAGAAAAAAAAACATTTTTTAAATTTTCATTATTGTAGACAACTAAATTTTCGATGCAACAATGCCTAATACTTTGTCAAAAAATTCTTTTTTACATTTTCATCCTATAATGAGAAGCTATTAGTTTTATATCAAATTATACTTCGTTGGTTTTTATCCAATCCTAACGTTTTGAGACGCCCTGAGTCAGGAAAGGCGATTTTTGTCAGGGTTTCTGTCTGCATGTGAGGGGATTAGGGATAACTTCTAATTAGAGAAAAACACAAAGTTCACACGTTTGATATTTTTCATATTTTTCTTTCAAAAAGAAAGTGTCGGCTGAGCCTTACTGCCATCCTAGACCTTTTGTCGAGTTAGCCCCACTCATCCCTAACTATGGTGTAAAAACAGAAATGTGATTCATGTGCGAGATAAAATCTATGTTTCACAAATAAAATATCTGCCCTCGCTTTATACCAATAAGTTGAGAGAAAACTTTTTTTAAAGGGGATATATCATCCGCGTCGAGACTCTTTTACGGAGTCTCGCCATCGCATCTCGCTTCCAAGATTGTTTACGATAATAAAAGTATGGAGTTTATTCTCTTGAAAAGCTCTGTATACACTGAGAAAGCGAACCAGAGGATTTTTCTGTCGTCGGGTTTGCAAATAGGCGACGAGAAAGGAAACTGTGGGCAATAAAAAAACAATGTCGAGTTGAGTTTGCAGAGATATGACGTTTTTATAGGAAAACAGGTAGAGAGAAGTACCCCGCAAAACAAGAAACTTAGAATCCTCTTGGAATATGAATCATAAAGAGTTCATTTCATATTCGATTTTTTTTATAATGAGAATAGAGAAAAATATCCAATGTAAATCTTTTTTTCCGGGTAGGATTTAAATTGCTATTTTTAAAAATAATATTTCAGCAGACTTCACTGATAAAAGTGTTTGCCGATGGGTTAATTACTCCTTCAATCTGGTTTACACTCACAGTGCACTCTTATGCAATCCCATGCACTCTTTTGCAATATCATGCCACTTTTGCAATCCCACGTACTCCTTTGCAATCCCATGCATCTTTTGCAATCCCACGCACTTTTTCCAAGCTCATGCATTCTTTTGCAATCCCATGCACTCTTTTAGAATAACAGGCACTCTTTGGAAATCCCATGCACCTTTTGCAATCCCACGCACTTTTTTCAAGCTCATGCATTCTTTTGCAATCCCATGCACTCTTTTTCAATTCCATTCACACTTAGAATAACAGGCACTCTTTTAGGATCCCATGCACCTTTTGCAATACCACGTACTCTTTTGCAATATCATGCACTCTTTTGCAATCACATGCACTCTTTTTCAATCCCTTGCACTCTTTTAGAATAATAGGCACTCTTTTGTAATTCCATGCACCTTTTGCAATCCCACGCACTCTTTTGCATTGCCACGCACTCGTTTGCAAAAATAATTTAGAAGAGTCAGTATAAATCTATAATTATTTTCTCATAATACATTTCTTATAATTTTTTTCAGAAATATAGAAAAATCACTATAGAGAAACATTGTGAGAAACCCAAAATAAACATAAGGAATGTTCAAATAAATGAAAGAGTAGATGTAAAAAATGGAGAAACTAGTACAAACAAAGGAATAGGCTGCGGAATTTCGAAACATTTTAAAGGAGTTTAGAGGATTTCTAATATTTCCTAACATTTTCAGGAATTTGGAGGAATTTCAAATAATTTCAAAGAATTTTATAGGATTTTCAAATATTTTTAGCAAACTTTGGAAAATAATTAGAATAAGATAAAATTTCAAGTCATTTTAAGGTATTTCAAGGAATTTTCGCAAAGATTCAAGGGCTCTCCGAGATTTCTATATATTCAAAGGCTTTCAAATGATTAATACTTTTTTAAATTTATTTTTACATTTCCCACTTATTTTTAATGATACTTAGAGGTTTTAAAGAATCTCAAGAATAATAAAAAATTCCATCAAATTTAAAACAAGATGTAGATTTCTCAAGATTTTCAAATAAAATTTCGGAATTTTTAAAGATTTTAAGACAAAAGGAAAATTTTCTTGAGATTCCTGAAAATATTTGAAAATATTTTTCATTTTTAAACATTACTTTTGAAAAAATATTTAAAAAGGTTATAAAGCATTAACAGATTTCTAAAATCGTGAAAAATGAATCCAGAAGATTTTCAAACACTTTTAGGGCCAATTCGTGTCAGCTTAAAATGTATTAATGAATTTTTTTAATTGTGATGAGAATGAAATATATATATAAGCTTTAAAAAATATCCAAATACTTATAAAATATTTTTTTCCAAGTATGAAAAAGTCTTAAATATCTTTTAAACCATTCAAATTCAATTTATCACCTTTATCACCTATTATCACCATTTTTGATGCGAATTCATATTCTTTAGTTTAAAATATAACGACTAGGTTAAAAGTTGAACTAATTTGTTAAAAAGTCATCTTCCTGTTGAAAGAATCATTATTTTAATAAAAAGTTCGTCTTTTTGGAAGAAAATTAATATTCTGATAAAAAATTTAATTATTTGTTTGAAACTCATTAGAACTGGTTTAAAATTAATCCTTTTAACAGAGGATTCAAGTAATTTGTTGAAAAATTTTCTGTTTTAGATTCAACTATTTTTAATTAGAATAATAAAATAAAATAAAATAAAAAAATAATAAATAAAATAAATATATAATATATATAAAATATTTTTTTCCAAGTATGAAAAAGTCTTACATATCTTTTAAACCATTCAAATTCAATTTATCACCTTTATCACCTATTATCACCTTTTTTGAAGCGAATTCATATTGTTTAGTTTAAAATATAACGACTAGGTTAAAAGTTGAACTAATTTGTTAAAAAGTCATCTTCCTGTTGAAAGAATCATTATTTTAATAAAAAGTTTGTCTTTTTGGAAGAAAATTAATATTCTGATAAAAAATTTAATTATTTGTTTGAAACTCATTAGAACTGGTTTAAAATTAATCCTTTTAACAGAGGATTCAAG